>NW_025051774.1:0-12587 GCF_019279795.1 Protopterus annectens | reverse complement strand
GACTTTCATGGCACACCTCTTTCCATGATCTGTACCTGTCATCTGTCATATTATTTTTGCACTGGCCTCAATGAACTGCGTTTCTTTCTTACTGCCATTTCCCCAGTGATGTCACCTATCTTCCTACTCCCTATTCCTCCCCCTTTGTATCTGCCTATACACTCAGACCGACCATTGCTCATTTTGCTATGTGACTGTAGGGATTCAGTATCCTAACCCTCCTCATTTACATGAGATTGCCTACTGTTGCTTAGTTACATGTCTTAGACCTCAAGCTTGCCCTTTGTAACCCACTACACGGTGGCCATGTGTGGTTTTTAGTCACACTGGTCCCTGCATTTGGCCTCATTCCATGTATTCCCGCATGATGCCAACATTTGTGGGTTTACTAACCTTCTTTTTTATGTTTTATACAGCGCTTGGCAGCCCGTTTGCTTTGGTCCTGCGGGTCTGGGTTCCTTTCAAACAGGTTCGCTGATTACGGTGCAGAAAAAATATATATTTTTAATAAATTTTTGCATCAGGTTATCTTGCCCTAGTGGCCACACTCATTTGGCCATAGGCATGCTGAATCATATGCAACCTTTTTTGGAGCTGACATCGCTCCGTTGTAGAATTTCACAGACATGTGCTCAGTTGTCAACTGAGTACATTTCTGCAGCTAAAACGTCTCCTACACGGACTGGTTTCTGCTTCATGGATCGCTAATATACCTCATTTGCATACCTTTCAAATGCACAGGAGGTATTTAGCATATCCGTCCAGTCCGTGTAAGAGGCGTTTTACGCGAATGGTCTATTACACCTTCGGAGTTTAGGGCTGTTCCTGGATCGCGAGGCTTGCATGGAGTGTTGCACGTCTCTTACACTCCGTGCAAGCCTTCGTGAATCCTGCCCTTTGACTTTATCACACTGAATGCATCAATACAGAACAGTAAAAATAAGCAAAAGGTCATTGCATGTTCAGAAAACAGAGAGTAGAAAACACTTTCATGTCCTTAGGTAATTGCAATCATTGACATGAAGTCCTCATCAAGGAAGGCTTGTTATTGTTTTCTCATAAATGTTCTGATTTGCATGAGCACCTCTAGTCTGGTCCAATATACATTCATTGTTGATATTTTCTACCTTTTATGATGATCCATATTTGGGATCCATTCTTACTGTAAGGGGAATCATGCCTTTATAACCTTCTTTCTGGAACACATTGATTCTCCAGTAATGCTGTAATGATAGGGAACACCTTGATTCTCCATTAATGCTGTAATGATAGGGAACACATTGATTATCCAGTAATGCTGTAATGATTATTCAGTCAAAATGTTAGTTATTAGGGTATCATGTTTCTTATGGCTCTGAAAGTGCATGTTGATGCAAAATCTGTTGTTCAGTGAACTATTTCTTAAGTGAATTTGAGCAATACTTTCAGCCATACTTCCTGAGTAATTTTTGGAGGTATGCTGCATTGCCACATGTGCAAATAAGTGTGGAGTCATCTATGTACTGTATTAGGGAAGCCTGTTGTACAGACGTGTGGAAGGTGTTGGTGAGAATGTTAAAAAGGAGGGGACCAAGGATAGAGCCTTGTGGTACACCAGTGGTGACTAGGAGTTATGCAGGGAGGGTGGAATGCCATTTTAGTGACTGATCCCTATTGAGTAGGTAGATTTTAAACCATAGAAGTGTGAGATGAGAAAAAGGGCATTCAAAGTAGATGTTTGCTGTGACAAACTGTGTTGAAGACTTTAGACAAGTCTAGAAATAAGAAGAGGATTAGTTTTCCATTATCGCTAGCTTTATTTACAGTATCTATATATCTTAGAAGTGCAGTGTTAGTACTAAGGGAAGGATGAAGCCATGTCGTCTGGGGGATAGGATTTCCTCCTGCTGCAGATAGTTTAGTAATTGTTTTTAACACATTTTACAAGTATTTTGGAGAGAGGGGGTAAGATTGCTATAGGTCTAAAGTTAGTAATGTCTGTTGAATTTTGTACAGAGGGATAATGAGGAACTTTTTTCAGAGAAACAGAACATGGGTTTTCTGGATTGACCTATTTATAATGATTGAGACAGGGTAGGCCAAGCTATAGTCTGCTATTTTAAGATATGTATGTGGAAGGTCATTAGCTGAAGTACAGCATGGTTTAAGTTTGCTTAAGACTAGTTTTATATAGGATGTGGGCACAGGTACCTATATTTAAGAATAAGGGTGATGTGCAGAGCTGCAGTAACTACAGAGGGATAAAATTGATCAGTCACAGCTTGAAGTTATGGGAAAGAGTAGTAGAAGCTAGGTTAAGAAGGGAGGTGATGATTAGTGATCAGCAGTATGGTTTCTTGCCAGGAAAGAGCACTATAGATGCAATGTTTGCTCTGAGAGTGTTATTGGAGAAATACAGAGAAGGTCAGAAGGAGTTGCATTGTGTCTTTGTAGACTTGGAGAAAGCATATGACAGGGTGCCTAGAGAAGAGTTGTGGTATTGTATGAGGAAGTCGGGAGTGGCAGAGAAGTATGTAAGAGTGGTACAGGATATGTATGAGGGTAGTGTGACAGTGGTGAGGACTGCAGTGGGAGTGACAGATCCATTTAAGGTGGAGGTGGGATTACATCAAGGATTAGCTCTGAGTCCTTTCTTATTTGCAGTGGTGATGGACAGGTTGACAGGTGAGATCAGACAGGAGGCCCCGTGGACTATGATGTTTGCAGATGACATTGTGATTTGTAGTGAGAGTCGGAATCAGGTTGAGGAGACTCTGGAGAGGTGGAGATATGCTCTAGAGAGCAGAGGAATGAAGGTCAGCAGGGCTAAGACAGAATATATGTGTGTAAATTAGAGGGAGGGTAGAGGAATGGTGAGGATGCAGGGAGTAGAGTTGGTAAAGGTGGACGAGTTCAAGTACTTGGGATCAACAGTTCAGAGTAATGGTGAATGTGGAAGAAAGATGAAGAAGAGAGTACAGGCAGAGTGGAATGGGTGGAGAAGAGTGTCAGGAGTGATTTGTGACAGACGGGTACCAGTAAGAGTGAAAGGGAAGGTCTGCAAGAGGGTAGTGAGACCAGCTATGTTATATGGGTTGGAGACAGTGGCATTGACAAAAAGGCAGGAGTCAGAGCTGGATGTGGCAGAGTTAAAGATGTTACGATTTGCACTCGGTGTGACTAGGATGGATAGGATTAGGAATCAGTATATAAGAGGGTCAGCTCATGTTGGACAGTTTGGAGACAAAGCAAGAGAGACGAGATTGCATTGGTTAGGACATGTGCTGAGGAGGGATGATGGGTATATTGGGAAAAAGATGCTAAGGATGGAGCTGCTAGGTAAGAGAAAAAGAGGAAGGCCTAAGATAAAGTTTATGGATGTGGTGAGAGAAGACATGCAGGCGGTTGGTGTGACAGAGCAAGATGCAGAGGATAGGAAGAAATGGAAAGAGATGATCCACTGAGGCGACCCCTAACGGGAAAAGCCAAAAGATGATGACGATATATATATATATATATATATATATATATATATATATATATATATATATATATATATATATATATATATATATATATATATATATATATATAGGTGTGTGTGTGTGCGTGTGTGTGTGTGTGTGTGTGTGTGTGTGTGTGTGTGTGTGTGTGTGTTGAAAAAAAAAAAAAAACAGTATAGTAATTGAAAAATCAGTCAATGACATGTACTATCTTTTTTTCAGTGCAAAATCATGGTACTGTGGGGATTGGGGAATTCACCCTTTTCCCAGTGCACTCTGATCTTGGAATTTATATATATTTATATATATATATATATATATATATATATATATATATATATATATATATATATATATATATATATATGGTTTACTATGTTTATTCGAACGGAAAAAACATTTTCCCTTCAAATAAACGAATGGTAATACCGAAAGTAAAAAAAAAAAACTACTGTTCACAATCCCCGGGATTCATGAAGCTTGTGCTAAGTGCAGGCGTAGCATCGGCGTTCTAACACCAAATATGGTCAGCGAGTGATTCAGGTACAAGCTGTTTCCACATGCACTACCAGTGTACGTTACGCCCGCACAACTCCTGAGCCTTGTATGCTAATTACCCCATGTGTAGCAGTGTAGCATGCAAATGAAAGTATATAGTGATTCAGGAAGTGGTGCAGGCATAGTGTAAGCAAGAAGAAATGTAAACTGTAGAAAACGGTTTACATTTTTGCAAACATAAAATCGGAGCCATGACAGCCGACCAAATACATGTATTATAATTCTAATATATGCCAATGGCTAAGTATATAGCCATTGGCATAAAAAATGTACAAAATATAAATTTAACATTTAATATATATAGTCGCACTATCGCAACGTGGAAACGCAGGGCAACAGTGCGCAAAGGGGATCGCAAGGAATATATAAAAATATAGAATAAAACCACAATGAAACACATAACACAATTTCTCCATAATAGTCAATGGCAGGGATGCTACACCATACGCATGGCGCAAGGGTTGCCAAGGGGCAGTGACAGTGTTATGTGCAGTAGCTAGGAATTAGTAGGCAATGTCATGCAAATGAGAGGAGTAATAGTGAATCGCAGATTTCCCGCTGGTGTAAGGATGCAGATCACAGCGTTGCATTATAACACCGAGGTGAGCCCTTGAGATAAAGATGACATCAAGAGAGGGGTGTGTCGCCATTGCTGTAAGCACATTGGAGCATTGCTAAACTGGTCTGCTCCTAGCTAGACAAAGCTGCAGGATAGGGGTGTGTTGAATTGCCAATAGCTATGCTTAGCTGAGAGTACACAAGGTAACCAAGTATGCATGGGAACAGAGATGAAAATTCACATAAGCCCAGTAAACAGGGATGTGTGTCGCGCACTGCAGCTGAAACAGGAAGGATATAGGAAAGAAATAAGGAAATGCTGCAGCAGTGAAATTGGAGTACAAATGACTAATTAACACCTAGGAGCCTATGGGCCACTGACAGCAGCTACCTGCAGAACAGGGAAGGGGAGGGGCTGTACTGCAAAGAAAACAGCAAACTGTGAAAGCAGAACAAAGGTGATATGCAGTATATCAGCTACAAGGCACATTTCGTCATGACTGGGTAGGGAAAGTACAAAACAAGAAAGACGGCAGGTGGATGCATGTCTGATAATGGGAGGGGATCCAGGTCTAAAATGAATTAAAGGGCAACAGAATAATCAAGGCAGGCAAGTAGATCTCCACAGTAAAGGCCCCACACTTGCAGTACTCATTGCAAAACCCATAATTAAGACACACAGCAGCTGGAATATTTATTTATTTATTTATTTTATTTATTTTATTTTACATTTGTTGACTGGGCTAGTCTAACTGGATACATATCCTTTTTCAGTAGAGGCCCGGGGAGATAAGTCCCAAGACAGATAAATAAATAAAACTTAGTAATCAATATACAAGAATAGGACTAAATAAGATTATTTATAGTAAACAATGCCGGTTTCAGGTACAACAACAGAGAGGGGGGAAAAAGAAAAAGACTAAAAAGCAGCATTCATTGTAAACAATGCATATTACAGGTTATAGCATACAATTATAAGAAGACAAAACAACTTGCTTAAAGTGCAAGAATGGTTCTATTATACAATATGCAGCTAAAATACATAAAGAGAAAGACAAAGGTTTGAGAGAAAGACTAAGGTCAAAAGAGAAGATGGGTTAAATTATCTACAAATAAAAAAGAAAAGAAAAAAAAATTCTTCAGTAGGAAGTATTTAGAGAGACTAGACACAGTATAGTTTAGGAGAAAATCTATATTTGTAGGTAGCAGAATATATAGTAGCTTATGAGTAGTCTGAGATAAGCAGAGCTAAGTTTAATCAGACGGATAAATGCCTAGTCAGGTTTAGCACAGAGGCACAACCAGTGTATTGTAAGGTAGAGTTTCAGTCTATTTTTGAAGAGTGATAGAGAGGGAAGAGAGGAAAGGTTACTGGGGAGAAGATTCCAAGTTTTTCCAACAGCATTAGAGAAGAAAGATTCACCAGCTTTGTTGTTAGGTTTAGAGGTATGCAGAAGATTTTTGTGTGAGGAACGTAGTGATTTCAGATTTGTGTATGGAGTGATGGGAGTAGATAGAATAGGAGTAATGGATGGTTTATAAAGAGTTTTATGGGCAATGGTTAGTTGATGGAATGTAATCACATTTTGTAGTTCAAGCCATCCTAGCTGCTTTATATTTATGCAGTGGTGGATTATGTAAGGGTTTCCTGTTGCAAATCTAGCGATGCTATAGTTGGAAGTTTCCAGTTTGCTGAGGTTATTTTTAGAAAGGTTAGTAAAAATAGGTGAGGCATAGAGGAGAGGAGAGATTAGATGAGTGTGAGCTATGGTTGTTCTAGCTGTGGGGGAAAGGTAAGGTTTAATCCTATAGAGGAAGCCAAGTTTTTTGTTGACAGTTTTTATTGTATTGTTGATATGGGTGTCAAAGTTCAGATTGTTATCAATGGTGATACCCAATAGTTTGGTGGTTGGCTCAGGTGATATAATGGTACCATTAGTGGATGTAACTGAGAAATCAATTGGAGAGGACTTGTGAGTTGGACTGAAGAGGAGGAGTTTAGTTTTTTGGGGGTTCAAAAGAAGGCAACACTGTGTAAACCATGGTTCAACTGTGTTAAATGCCTTCTGGGTAAGAGAGAGGAGTTCATATGTGGATTTGGCTGTGCATATGAGTGTGGAGTCATCAGCATATTTTAGGCATGTGCCTTGGGGGATGGCTAGATGAAGGTTGTTAATAAATATTGAGAAGATGAGAGGTCCTAGTATGGACCCTTGAGGGACACCTAGGGTAACTGGTTGGAGGGTAGAAAGAGTCTTATGCCAAATTACTGCCTGTTGTCTTTCGTCTAGGTAGGACTGGAACCATTTTATGGAAGGTGCATCTAAAGATAGGGATTTGAGTATGTTGATGAGGATCTGATGATTGACCATGTCAAATGCTTTGGACAGGTCAATGAATAGTGCTGCAGAAAGGTTATTAAGGTTACGGTTTTTGTTTATGCAATCTGTAAAGGAAAGGAGGGTGGTGGTGGTGCTGTGTGAGGGTCTGAAACCATGTTGACAGCTGGAAAGTAAGTTATTTTTAGTTACGTGGTCAAGTAATTGCCTATGGATACATTTCTCCATGATCTTTGCCAAGGGTGAAAGAAGGGCAATATGGCAGTAGTTGGAGAGCTCATTTGAGTGTCTGCCTTTATGGAGGGGGATACTATGAGAGACTTTCCATAAGCTAGGTATGTGACCTTCGGTAATAGTCCTAGTTCATACACACCCATTTACATCAGCAGCATCCATAGCACAATACTATAAAGTGTGAAAGCACCTCACACACATTTGTGTATTCCCATACACTCTGCACCAGTGATGTATACAGACAGGGAACTTTTATTATGTACATGTTAGAGGCTGACCAGCATGTGTTGAGATTGAAGGTGGTGTGGAGGATGATGTACATGACCACAGAGGAGGAGGAGAGTGTTCAGACCCAGGCTAACCAGAGGGGAAGGGATATCATGGGTATCTCACAGGCATCAGCATCCAGGGTACTACACCAGTTCCTGGATGCCATGTTACCACATGCCAATGAGCACATATACTTACCCCGAATGCAGGAGGAGTTGGCCAGCAATATGCGTCTCTTCCACTGTGTGGCAGAATACCCAGAGGTACTCGGTGCAATAGACTGCATGCACATACACACCAAGTCACCACCAGGTAAGAAGGGAAGGTGCTACATAAACAGCAAGGGATACCCTTCCATCAACTGCCAGGTCATGTGCAATGCCCAGGGTATTATCATGGATGTGTGTGCAGGCAGCCCTGGAAGCTATCACGAATCCAACATCCGGCATGCCTCGCAGTTGTATCGGTTATTTGTCAGGGAGGACATTCCAAATGGCCACTTAGCGGTGGGTGCTGACTATGCACTGGAACTGCGGATGATGACTCCCATCAGAAATGCACACACACCCATGCAGGAATGCCATAATGAGGCACACACACAACCAGGAATCATCATAGAGCGTGTGTTTGGGATGCTGAAATCACAGTTCCATTGCTTGGACATATCTGGTGGAGCCTTGCAGTACATTCCAGGCATGTGTGCCCACATCTTCATAGTGTGTGCCATGCTAAACAATATGGTCCTGTGGAAACAGCTGCAGCAGTGACAGAATGGTGAAGGCCCTCACAGCCCACCTCCATTGCCAAAGGTCCCACAGGCACAGAGGTACTCAGACCATGAACACCCTGAGCCAGCCCCAATAAGCAGATGGAGGTGTGCCCAGTATGCCTATGCCTTGGCAAAGAGGGAACATATAGCACACACACTGACAGTGTAGGCACCTAGAGACTGACACCTTTCTCCACCTGCAAACACAGTAAAAATGGATGGCACACACACAAGATTACCTGTAAATTGTCATGTATAGGCAGTCTACTGTGTGCATCCAACATAGGCAGCCCTCAACTATTGCACACACAACAGCCATTGGCACAAGGTAAGTCAATACCTAAACAGTAAATTAAGCTATCAGCATATGCAGATACTGTATGTATAGATTCATAGGTAGGTACTCGGCCAACTTCCAGAGGCCGTTCATAAGGCCAGCCAAAATGTGTCATCGTTTGCCACCCCATTGAGTCATTAACCATCCCTCTACAGATCAGAGCCAATGGCGGGATCCCTGGGGTGCATCTACTGTTCCCCATCCACCATTCAAGGTGACTCTTGCTGAGTGTTAGTGAGGGGCCCTGCATAATGTAGTTAGGGATGTTGTTCCAAAGTATGGGGAGTGTCTGTGACAGGAAGCTGTCCCTTCAGCATCTTCCGGTTATTGTTTTGGCAAGGTCAGCTCACTACAGTGTGTGGCTCACTGTGACATGGATTCCCATAGGTGGAGCATATCCATCATTCCTGAGTTTGACATGGCTGTGTTGGTCAGTGGAGATCATCTCTGGGTAAACAAGATGCCACTGAGTAAAGCAGGAGTTTATTCAGTCTGGCTGCATAGGCCATATGTTGGAGGCCAGTATTCCCCTTGGTGATGTACATTCATGGACTCCCCCAGCTGTTGGACGTGTCCTCTGAGGTACATCCCACATTGATTATTATACCCTATGATGGGACCGATGAATGATTAGTAAAGGGGCACTATAACCCCAGTATGTCTAAATGGGAATCCTTTAGTAGTCATATGGCCTACATAGAAGGATGTCTTAACTACTGTGGAGATATGATTGTCACAGGGGAGATCACTATCTACCTTAGTCCCCAGATACCCTATTAACTCATCTGTATTAAAGTGGCTGCCGCTCATGTGTTAATATGTGGGTGCCAATTCCACAATGGAATGACCATGCAGTTAGTGGCACTTGGCTGGAGGCCGTGTCGTTGGCACCCTGTAATGTTCTCTGTGAAGCCCCTGAGGGATGTCCATGTCAGCTGGATTATCAATCATCGCTCCCAGTTTGCAGTCATTGCCATACATGGTCTGCCTTTGTCCACCTCTGTTTGCCTATACATCTGAGACATATATGCCAAACAGTAGAGCTCTGAGGACTGCGTCCTATGGGACAACAGTCATGACTGTTCAAGAGTTGGATCTGGAGACCGCTAGTCGTACCATGTGGGTTCTGTGTATAAGTCCATTGGCAACCCAACCTGTGATATATCGGTGAATGTACAGGCTGGTGTGTTTATCAATAATACATGAGTGGGGCATGGTGTCAAAAGCCTTGGTGAGGTTCAGGTAGTATGCGTGAATCACCTCCCCTGTCACCTAACATCTTTGTGACTGTATGTAAGACATCAAACAGGTTCAGTAGTCATGAACTGCACTCAACCAAGCTGACATGGGTTGGGTCACATGTTCAAAGATTACCAATGTCATTGTTAATGAGTGCCATGAGGATGCGAACCATACCCTTGCAGACCAGGCTAGTCAGGCTTACGGGGTGGTAGTTACCATGGTCAGTTGTGATTTCTCTGTGATGGAATAGAATAACTGTTACCATGAGCCATTGTATTGGCATGTAGCCTGTGGAGAGGCTGAGGTAGGAATACTTAATTAGGTGGGGGGCAGGTTGTCTTGTACAGTTTGCAAGATGCAATCTGGATCAACGTCTGCCTCCATTGATGCTGTGTTCTGCTGTTAGAGAGGGCCATTTCCACCTGTGTGTCTTTGATGGTTGGAATATTGTACCTTTCGGGTGGTGTTGTGGGCTCTTTAATGGGTGAAGTATGCACCAAATGTATCTGCAAGGATGTTGGCGATATCAGTAGGGTCAGCATATTTTGTGCTATATTGCACTGGCACAGTGCAAATCTGTGTGTCACTACATAGAACCTTGACATAGCCAAAGAAGGCTTTGTGGTTATCTTTAATGGGTGACGTATGCACCTAATGTATCTGCAAGGATGTTGGCGATATCAGTAGGGTCAGCATATTTTGTGCTATATTGCACTGGCACAATGAAAATCTGTGTGTCACCACATAGAACCTTGACATAGCCAAAGAAGGCTTTGTGGTTATCTTTCAAATCCTTACATATTCTCCTGCTGATGTTAGCCTTGGATGATGTCATGAGGGACTTACGTATCATACTAATAGTGGTCACTGATGTCTGCCCTTCATGGGATTTAATGTGTGTCTGGAACACTGTCCTACATCTGTAGTATAGACTGTCTGTTGCAGAGGTCCACCAGACCAGTGTCCTTGACTAGGAGGAGTGAGTCTTGGTTTTCCAGCAATGGCACGATCCATACATCTGTGTAGATGCTTATAGACAGCATTTGTAAATCTGTCTGTATCTTGAGCAGTGTTTCCCCTTAGCGTGGGGGCTGTGAAACCCCCCACCCCTCTCACTTGTAGTGTAAATGTAGCTGTAGGAAAGGTATACACTGTGGTATCTGTGGGTGGGGGAGATGCTAAGGTGTGGAAACAGTGAATATTTCATGGTCAGATCTAGCCAGTGACCGGTTAACCTCCACTGTGGTGCACCTGTTGCCCATGTTGGCAATGACCACATCTAGTAGTTTCCACCCCGCATTAGGGAGGTTACCACCTGATACAGGGCATATGAGGTGATAAATTCCAGGAAGCGCTGGTCCTGGAAGTGAGTACTGTAATACTTTTCCAGTTAATGGTATGATAGTTGACATTGACCAATGCCAGGGTGTGCGTTAAAACTGTCATGTTCTCCACTGTCTCCAGGTAGGTGGAGTGGAGGTCCTGGGTCATGGAGCTTGAGCCATAGCAGGCCACATTCTACATTGCTGTTGTGGCTAATGTTAGCTGCACATGGATGATCACAGTGGTATCATGCTGCCCCACTAACCTGGAGGTGTAGGTACCCCTGATGAATATGGATACAGCCCCTCCATGTGTGTCAGTCCATGTTCTGTGGCAGAAATGTGTGGTATGGGTTGTAGTCTGCTATTGCTGGTGTGCTCTCAGGAGCCTTAAGAGAGATTGCAGTTAATGTGCAGATGTTGATGTTGTCCATCCTGTGGAGTGCTATGAGTGCATGCATGTTGTGATCACAACCCCTGGTGTTGAGTAGCATTAACCTCATTGAATGTGCTATTGTGCTGTTTACAGAGCTAGTATTTACCTTTGGGACTCTCCTAAATAAGGCACCATGGGGCTACCAATAGCCGTGGTCAGTATTCCAATGTGTAAGGCTAACACATAGGCCGGTATGGTATCATTGCATGCATGTTCCCCATCTGTTTTTGTTTTTCATCTCCCTATAGGTAACCTAGTGGTAAGCAATAGAAAGCCTTAAACTTACACAAGTCTTCTAGCTTCCAAGATAGGCATTTGGAGTGACTAACTATCAGTGTTCTGTATGTTCTTGCTGTACTCAACTTTTTCCTGACTACATGGTGAGTTCACACTGTATATTGGGATCTGATGGTCTGTTTATTCACATATTATGGCTGTGATGGCATGCACATTAGAGGTTCACAGATAGCCTACTATCTATCTACCCAAGGGCAATTAGAAGCATAGCAACAGCGTATTGCCCTTTGCTGCACCATTGATGAAGTATCTGAGCCTCTCTCAAGCATTGCCAATGAAGCAATTCCAGGTAGAGTTGCTGGAAGCTGTTGAAGACTGGGGTTCTGGAGGGTGATAGGGGCACTTAGTGATCTAAAGAGGGCATGTTAATGTGGCAATTCAACATCATTCAATTCCCCCAACAGGTCTTGCAGCTATCAAACTGGACAGACTCCCCCACACCCTGGCTGTATGGTTATGGGACACATGATCTCATGGGTGCATAGTCTGTTACCCACTCACACAACAAGGTTTCCCGTGAAGTTTGTCAGTGAGGGACTATGCCTAATGTAGTTAGGAATGTAATTTATTGTCTCACAGTACATTTGTTATATGTTGTTATGTCAAGAGTACGTGAAGCTCAGTGAGTTTGGGGGCTCCTGCCCTTTATTAGCATAGCTTATACATGGAAATTATCTAAATAAGAAATAGGTGGAAGCAACGTTAATGTCAACAGTGTAATGGTCACAACATCCGCATAGTAT
>NW_025051773.1:0-11784 GCF_019279795.1 Protopterus annectens | reverse complement strand
CAAGATGGGGTTTTTTTTGGGGGCATCAAACCAGTTGTTGAGCTACCTGCCATACTGACTTTGCTAATCAGCAGTGTCTGTAGGAATGAGTACCCCCCTGCTTTGCAGGTTGATATACCACATTAGAGTTGTATTTTCTTTCAGTATTTTTATTGCTTCTGGTACCAGCTTTTCTTGGAACGCTTTCAAGGACAGAATTACTGCCATCATTTACTTTATGTTGATATGCTGGATGGTAAGGTACCAGTCTCATGTCCTTTAGTCTCTAAATTTGCCTTGGTGTACTCCTCAAGCCAGGTGTGACCTGTTGTGCTTAGGGTTTGGTTTGTCTTTGGGAATTAGAAAGGGCCTCTTAGGTTCACCTTTATGCTCTACTGCTATAAAGAATCTTCTATATCAGTCACAGTAGTAGGGGGTATTGCTGTTTCCAAGGATTGCTAATGCTGGGTCCAGTTTTTTTTATTTTTTGTTATGAACCATTGCCATTTACACAGGATTAATAAAACAAATTATGCTGTATATCCCAGCATCCTCAGAAAGTCCTTGTTATGATCAGATGACTGTATAGTAAGAGGAGTTTTTTTTTTGAGAGAAGCATAATCCTGGTATTTGACTTTAAGACCTTCTTCTGGTCTGCTCCTAGGAAGGTAACACTGATACTGGATATCAGCTCTGACTTCTGGACATTCATGGTCAGTGCTAACTTCTGAATGCATTCCAGTGTGTTTTGCATAGTTAACAGAAGTTCTTTTGGGGAAGCTTCCTGAAGCAAGCAATCATGTAAATATGGATAGATGTAGACCCTTTTGTTCTGCAAAACACAATTACAAATACCAATCATTTGGCAAATACACAGGGTGCTGTAGGTAGGTCAGATGGCTAAGCACAAAGGTGGTAGTGTGATCCCTCTGTCTTGAAAAGTAAGAACTTCCTGCATTCCTGAAAGATAGAAGTACAAAGGTAGTCATCCATTAGATCTAGTGTCACCATCCAGGACCATGTAAAAATCAGGAGCAGAAGGTTGTTAGGGTTATTATCTTGAATTTTGGTGATACCAGAAATGTGTTGAGTCTTGAAGGGTCTGCTACTGGTCACTATGCCCCTTCCTTTGTTGGGACTAAGAAAAGGTTGGAGTAGAACCCTGTGCCTGTCTCTTTTGATGGAGATGGTTGGATTGGTCCCTGCTATAGGAGGTCTTGAATAAGTTGTGGGATCAAATTTCTTAGTTTTTACAGAAGGCGAATCCTAGGAAGGGGGGTCCATACTGCAGAGAGTAATCTTTTCTTATTATCTGCATTAACCATTTGTCCTGTGGAATCTGTTCCCAACAAATAAGAGATATCTTCTTCTTCTTCTTTTTCTTCTTCTTCCTTGATAATAAACTGGCTGGGGTTTTGAGGTATGGATGAGATTTGGGGTAAGGGGAGGAAGGTGCTAAGTCACAGCTATTCCCTAGTAGGACTGGGTCCTTAGAATTCACCAGGTCTAGAACATTGGTAGTTTGCCAATTTCTGTGGTACCTAAGCCTTTTCTCCTTTGGAGTTTTGTATTGCTCCTGCCTTAGGGAAAAGGCCAGGGCTTACAAGAGTAGTTTATGTTTTATCCGGGTGTAGGGAAAAGGTAAAATTCCTTTGCTGATTTTATTTGTTTACTCTTCCAGTTCAGTCTCTTTGACACTTTCTTAGCTAGAGGTCTAAAGAGAAATCTCATGTCTAGTAGGGCATTAAAGAACTCTGATTTAACATTTTCTGACAGGGGTTGTGACCTCAGCCAGACATACCTTGTTATGACAGACTCTGCGGAACTGCTCTGTATGATGCATCCTTTGCATAAGAGCCACATGTTAGCGAATGTCTGGACACCTGGAGGCCCACATTGCAGAATTACTGAATGTCCTTCTGGAGGCTCTTCTGGTCTATACCTTCTGCCTTGGCTTTAATTTGTTCTGCAGAGATTCATGGTAGTTGTGCATGTGGCACTGGTACTTCTGGAGTCTCAAAGCCAGGGTGGCTGAGTTGTAGGTCTTTTTGTCAAATCAGTTCAAGAGGCTACTGTGTCTGTCATTTGGCAAAGAGATCTTGGCAGCAGGCCTGGATGATCCCTTGGTGGATTCCAGATCTAGATCCTCCAAAGAATTCTTATAGACATGCTTGTGGAACTCTTCTACTCTATAAAAGTGATCAGGCTTCCTTGGGACAGTGGGCGGAAATCAGTCTGTAGTGATATGTAAGCAAAAAAATTCACCTGAGTCTTAGGGTTTTAGTTGCAGGCAAGCTCAAGAGTTTCTATTGTTGGCTTGAGCATGGGAGACTTCCCTTGACTCCCAATTAAAGGATTTCTTCATTCTATGAAGAGTATCTCCAAAAACTATCCCCATGGGTGGTAAGACTCTTCTGAGTCAGAATCTAGAAATTGCTATGAGGTGACATGCTCAACATAAGCAAGTTCATCCTCATTTTCTGACTCTGAGGAATCAGAGTTTCTATGGGTGGAAGTGTCTGTTTTTCATTTCCCATTGGAGATTCATGCATAAGTTAGCTTTCTATGGTAGGTTACCTAGATTTCATGAACTTCATGAAATCTTGTGCCAGACTGTGGCCCTCTGGAGTAACCTGGCCTGAGGTAGAAGAGAATCCAGACACCACTTAGTGGTATAAATCTTCTTGCTAATTTGACTTTGGTGTTTTGGGTTTGGGCAGACAATAAGGTCTTATGCTGTGGGTGGATTGTCATGACCTTGATCCAATTCCCAAGAATTTCCTCCTGAATGATAACCAAGGGAATGTTGACCTCAACCTCACTCACCAAAATACTGGTGTCAGAATCTGTACTCTGCTGAATGACATCAGATCAAATAGATGTCAATCTGGTGTTAGCTCGTGAGGACTTGGACTGGGCCACTGCCATGGTGGCCTCCAGAAAGAATGCTTCAGAGGACTTGGGCCTTATAGACATCAGACAAGAGGACTGCAAAGGTGCCTCACCTGTGCAATAATTTTGAGCAGAGTTTGGGAATCAGACACAGAGATATCATTGGTCTCCCAAATGTCCCTCTCTTTCAAGAGTTTTTCTTTATGTTTCTTTGGGAGGACAGCCTGAGAAGCAACAGACACCATGATGTGCAAAGGCTAAGTATTGCCTTACTCTAGGTCTGGCCTATACTTTATGTTTCTGCCTTTAAAAGTAACAGAAAATGGGTAGTTTAGTACATCATGCTTAGGCCCTAAGCAAAACAAACAATAAGAACAGAAGATATTGTGAGAGACCTGCTTCCCACTCAAGAGGCAATTATTGCCATTCATGAACATTAAACATAAAATAACTAAATACAATTAGAGATTATAAGGGTTTCCCTCACAGTATATTTAGCTGAACGCTCTGCTTTCAAGCTGATTGATGGGCTGCTGAAGCTTACACATGTGGTGTTATGCACTGGATTGACATGGCAATAAAAAAAATGAAGATGGAGTCAAAAAATGACCCTTCATACCACTGAGGTCCTGATGTCAGCCAGCAAGCACATCTGTTGGCTGGGGGATGGTTCAAGGTTCATAGGTTCATAGGTGGGTACTAGGCTATCGGCCCAAGGGCCTACATAAGCCTAGCCAACAAGGTTTCCTGGCTTACGCCTCCCAAAAAAGTTATTTTCCTGTGCCACTGTTGAGCAGAGACACATAAGTGATCCCCAGGGTGTATTTCCTATTTCCCATCCACTCATCAAGATTTTTCTTGAAGAGTGCTAATGAAGAACTTTGCTTAACATAGATGGGTAACCTGTTCCAGAGTATGGGAAGTCTCTGGGACAGGAATCTATCCCTCCAGCAAGTCCTGTTTATTGTGGTGACAAGGCTTAGGTCCCTAGAGCATGTAGCTCAGAGGGATTGAGATTTCTTTAAGTGTAGCATGTCCAACAGCTCTGGGTTTTACATAGCTTTATATGTTAGGCAGAGATCACCTCAGAGTAGGTGATATGCTATGGAGTAAAGCTGGAGTTTTTTGAGGTGGTCAGTGTAGGGCATTTGTTTGAGGCCAGTAATCCTCTTTGTGAGGTACTTCTGTGACCTTTCCAGCTGCTGCAGATTACTTGTGAGGTACATTCCAAAAGGGGCATTGTACTCTATAATGGGTCTAATGAGTGTCGAGTAGAGGGGAACAATGACCTCTTTTTTCCTGGATAAGAACCCTTTTATGATGAGGTGTGCCATGTAGAAGGACTTCCTGACTACTGTGGCGATGTGACTATCAAAGGAGAGACTACTGTCCACCTGGGTCCCAAGATCTCTTATCACACATTCGGTGTTAAGTAGATTGCTGCCTATGTGGTATTTCATGGGTATAGAGTTTTTACCAAAGGGGATAACACTGCACTTTTTGGCATTGAGATTGAGGCCATTGCTCTAACACCAGGCATCTGTCTCAGCGAGGCCCTTCTGTAGGATGTCCACATCATCTGGGGACTTATGGCTACTAGTTTGCAGTCATCTGCGAACTTTGTTAGCCAGAGGCCTTCTGTGTTAGCCTGTACTTTCGGAGAAGTAGATACCAAACAGGAGAGGTCCCAAGACGGAAACCTGTGGTACTCCGCTTGTCACTGCTTTTAGGTCAGATTTGGAGTCTGCAACTTTTACAGTGTGGGTTCTGTCAGTGAGCCAGTTGGCAAACCATCTTGTGATGTAGGGATTTATACCTAGTTTAGTGAGTTTAGCTATAATTCCAGAATGGGGGATGGTGTTGAAAGCCTTGGTGAGGTCAAGATAGGCTGTGTGAACCACCTTACTCTCATCTATGGCTTTGGTGACTGCCTCAAAGAAGTCGATCAGGTTCAGGTGGCATGATCTGCCTTTCACAAACCCGAACTGGATGGGATTCAGAGTTTGGAGGTTACCAATGTCTGTTTATGAGTTCCATGATGATACTTTCCATGGCCTTGCAGAACAGGCTCATCAGGCTAATAGGTCGATAGTTCCCAGGATCAGTGGTGGCTCCCCCTTTGTGGAGTGGGATAACTGTTGCTGTGCACCATTCAGTGGGCACAAAGCCTGATGCGAGGCTATTACTGAACATGGTGCTTAAGTGGGGAGCCAGTTTGTTCTGAAGTTCATGTAAAATGCAGCCTGGGATGTTGTCCTGTCCCCATGGATGCTGTGTTTTTGGCTTTAGAGAGTGCAGCTTTTACCTGTGTAGTTGTGATTACAGGAACTCTGCATTCTTCCTGTACAGATATGGACCCCTTAGGGGGTGGGGGGGGTAAAGTTAGTACTGAACCTATCTGCCAGGATGTTGGCAATATCAGTTGGTTCTGTAATTTTCGTGCCATTGTGCTGTAGCTCAGAGCAGATCTGGGTGTTGCCATTGAGATTCTTGACATAGCTATAGAATGCCTTGTGGTTGTCCTTAGAATTAGTGGTGATTTTGTTTTCGTAGCTAGCTTTGGAGGATCTTATAAGGGATCTCAGCTTCTTACTGAGGCTGACCAGGGAGCTCCTCCATTCATGTGATTTTACTCTCTTTTGCAACAGTTTCTTCCATCTGTTGTACAGTTTGTTTATGGCAGGGGGCGACCAGATTGGTTTCCTTTTTGGGGGGATAGTGTCTTGGTTCTGTTTGGGATAGCATGATCCATGCACTCATGCAAGTGCTTATAGAGTGCATTTGTAACTGTATTATCCATCTGCATGGGTGTCATGAAGTTCACCACTTCTTTCTTAAGAAGCATGAAGTTGGCTTTGGAGAAATGTTTTTACCATGGTTTCCTTAATGGGGGGGGGGGTGGGATGTGGATTTCCAGGGTGATTAGCTTATGGTCGGATCGGACCAATGAGGAGTTGACTTCAGGTGTGGAACACTGGTCACTCATGTTGGTAATGACTAGGTCTAGGATATTGTTGCCCCTGGTGGAGGTGTGGATAAGTTGAACCAGGGCACTGGAGTTTATGAATTCCAGAAAGCATTGAGCTAAGGAGTTGGTACATGAGTAGTTTTCCCAGTTAATGGTGGGGTAGTTGAAGTCGCCCATTATTAGAGTGTTTGGTTAAACCCTAATATTTTCCAGTACATCAGGAAAAGAGGAGTGGGAATCCTGGGGCATGCTGGGGGATCTGTAGCAAGCTACAATTTGGATTGCAGTTTTGCCCAGAGGTAGTTGCACTTGGATAACCTCAGATGCATTATGCTGAGCAACTAGCCTGGAGGTGTGGATATCCTAAATGAATATGGGCACACCTCCGCCTTTGGTGTTTCGGTCCAGGTTACATGGCCGAAAAGTGTGGTATGAGTTACAGCCTGGTAGTGCAGGAGTGCTCTCTGGAGCCTTGAACCAGGTCTCAGTTACTGCACAGATATTGATGTTCTCCATTTAAGGAGTGCCTCAAGTGAGTGAATTTTGAGATTTAGACGTCTAGCATTGAGTAGCATTACCCTCAGTTTTTGCTTGCCTGTTCCTGTTACGGTGGTGAATTTGTTATTTAAACTTTGCCTAAAAAAGGCACAATAGGGACAGCAAGAGCCTTAACCAGTATCTGGAATCCCAGGGGCGACAGATGGAGGCCATCTGTGGCAAAGCATTGTGATCTGTCGACCATGTCATCCCAAGCAGACAGATACTGGATCCTCTTAGAATGACACCAGAAGCTTAGCCAATTGTTGAAGTCAATCATTTTGTCCTTGTACTGTGGTATCATTCTGGGTGATGGCAGAATGCTACTTAGGGCTAGGGTCATACCTGCCTGGGCTACAAGATCGGAAAGCTCTTCCATGTCTCTTTTCATGTAGTCCAGGGAGGTACATCTCAGGTCATTCACACCAACATGGACAATGACAGAGTCATATTTGTACCTGTTGTGGAGTTACCTGAGTGCGTGGGTTATGTGGCGGATCCTGGCACCTGACAGGCAGCTGACAGTAACCTTCTCCTTGTTTAGCCTGGTGAGTGGGACATCAGTGTGCCTGACTATAGAGTCGCCTATGACTAGTGTGTTGGGTACATTGTTTTGCCTTATTGACTATGGTTGAATGGCACACTGAGGTTGTGGGCTATGTGTCATTTAGGTTGTGTTGGGGAATGGAGGTTGCTTGCATTTCTGTTTTGGAGTTCTCTGTTGCTTAGACAGATTATTATTGAGAGCCTCCGTGAATGTTTTTGTGTTAGTATGTGTGGATTTTGGTGGTGTAGATTTAGTGAGACTATGTGATGAGTGTGGTGTGGTGCAAATGTTTACCTTCTCATGTCTGTTAAGTTCAGTCATGGTTGGAGAGAGCTTTATCTCCAGTTTGGCTAGATAAGTGCATCTCTCACAGGTTGCAGTGTTGGGTGGTAGGAGGAAAGGGTTGTCTGTGTACATGAGGCAATTTCTACATTGCCTCAAGATGCCCAGATGCATCAGATAGACAGGAGAGAACACTGGGAACTGACCCTTGGACATGCCTGAATAAAAAACTATTTTCCTCTAGATAAGTGAGGAAAGTGAGTACAAGAGCTGTTTTTCTCTAAGCAAGTGAGAAAAGTAAGTACAAAAACTGTTTTCCTCTAGGTAATGAGAAAGGTTGAGTGCTATAGTAATTAGTAGCTTATTTAGTGCTTACAAGTTCTGAACAAGTGCTGAGCACGAATAAGCAAATTTAAGTGCTAAAACTAAGAATCTGTATCTGTACTAGATGAGTTACAGGACAGGAACAAGTGCAAATGCAGGCTTTCAAATCAGAAAGTTGAGAGAGATGGAAGAGATTGCCCAAACAGCCAGTAACTACAATTTCTGGTCCAGAATCACTAGCAGGAAACCACTGGTATTCAGGCCAGCCATGGGCTTCTGCATGAAGGAAGTCCCACAGCATAGAAGTGTAACACTGACTACGATGCACATCTTGTAATTCTCTATTAAACTGTATACATAGGTTTTAAGAGTATTCCACTTCTGATAATCACAGATAGTTACTGGCAAGAACTGAATGGGTAATTAGAAACTGCAACAGAAATATCGCAGTCATATGGCTGGGCTTTGCAAATTACGAAAAACTGTTAAGATTATCCCCTCCCATCCAAGCTTATTTAGAAGATATAAATGCAGATACATTTTAGAAAATAACTATCCTGCTAGTGGACTTTTCTAATTTTTTGAATTCACTTTTTTATATTAGGTATTTAATACTTCTTTACCTGATGATGGAGTCCTGCATGATTTAAACGGCAACGTCAATGATGATACCAGGTGAGCAGAATTTCTTTAGATAAGTTAGTGATGTAATCATTGAGAATAAGAACATGTTGCTGTTGTTGTCTTTCGGCTTTTCTGGGTTAGGGGTCACCACAGCAGAACTCCGGTCCACTAATGATTGGTAGTAGATTTTCATGAACGCAGAGGTGCCAGATCGACGTTCAACCTTCAACAAAGGCACGCCCATTTACGCATGTCTTCCAGACGCCCACCCAACCGCAGGGAGGACATGCAGACTCCACACAGAAGGCACTCCCTGCACTCCAGCCGAGAATCGAATGGGAGAACCTCTTGCTGTGAGGCAACAACGCTACCGCTGCACCACCGCGGCAGTATTCAGAATAAGAACATATCTGTTAGTAAATATGTCATGCAGTATTGAGAATAAGAACATATCTGTTAGTAAATATGTCATGAAGGACAAGAACTGAAAACTACAATACAGTTTTACAGAAGCAGAGAATGACTGGGAAGAATTTAAATATTCAACAATGTAGAGCACAGTAAAAGAACATAGATTTGAAAGGAAAACATTCAGAAGCAGAGGTCTAATAGGCAAGTTAACTCATGTCATGAAGTGTGTGGCATCTCTTTCATTGTTTGCTGTACTTTTGTCCACATTCGTTGGTGCATATGAGCTCTTTACAGAAGGAAGAAGGACTAAACATATTTACATATGAGCTCTTTATAGTAAAGGAAGAAGGACTAAACATATTTACATATGAGCTCTTTATAGTAAAGGAAGAAGGACCAAACGTATTTACATATGAGCTCTTTACAGAAGGAAGAAGGACTAAACATATTTACATATGAGCTCTTTATAGTAAAGGAAGAAGGACCAAACATATTTACATATGAGCTCTTTATAGTAAAGGAAGAAGGACCAAACGTATTTACATATGAGCTCTTTACAGAAGGAAGAAGGACTAAACATATTTACATATGAGCTCTTTATAGTAAAGGAAGAAGGACCAAACATATTTACATATGAGCTCTTTATAGTAAAGGAAGAAGGACCAAACGTATTTACATATGAGCTCTTTACAGAAGGAAGAAGGACTAAACATATTTACATATGAGCTCTTTATAGTAAAGGAAGAAGGACCAAACATATTTACATATGAGCTCTTTATAGTAAAGGAAGAAGGACCAAACATATTTACATATGAGCTCTTTACAGTAAAGGAAGAAGGACCAAACATATTTACATATGAGCTCTTTATAGTAAAGGAAGAAGGACCAAACATATTTACATATGAGCTCTTTATAGTAAAGGAAGAAGGACCAAAATATGAGCTCTTTATAGTAAAGGAAGAAGGACCAAACGTATTTACATATGAGCTCTTTATAGTAAAGGAAGAAGGACCAAACGTATTTACATATGAGCTCTTTATAGTAAAGGAAGAAGGACCAAACGTATTTACATATGAGCTCTTTATAGTAAAGGAAGAAGGACCAAACATATTTACATATGAGCTCTTTATAGTAAAGGAAGAAGGACTAAACATATTTACATATGAGCTCTTTATAGTAAAGGAAGAAGGACCAGACATATTTACATATGAGCTCTTTATAGTAAAGGAAGAAGGACCAAACGTATTTACATATGAGCTCTTTATAGTAAAGGAAGAAGGACCAAACATATTTACATATGAGCTCTTTATAGTAAAGGAAGAAGGACCAAACATATTTACATATGAGCTCTTTATAGTAAAGGAAGAAGGACCAAACATATTTACATATGAGCCCTTTATAGTAAAGGAAGAAGGACTAAACATATTTACATATGCGCTCTTTATAGTAAAGGAAGAAGGACCAAACATATTTACATATGAGCTCTTTATAGTAAAGGAAGAAGGACCAAATGTATTTACATATGAGCTCTTTATAGTAAAGGAAGAAGGACCAAACGTATTTACATATGAGCTCTTTATAGTAAAGGAAGAAGGACCAAACATATTTACATATGAGCTCTTGTTAGTAAAGGAAGAAGGACCAAACGTATTTACATATGAGCTCTTTATAGTAAAGGAAGAAGGACCAAACATATTTACATATGAGCTCTTTATAGTAAAGGAAGAAGGACTAAACATATTTACATATGAGCTCTTTATAGTAAAGGAAGAAGGACCAAACATATTTACATATGAGCTCTTTACTGTAAAGGACGAAGGACCAAACGTATTTACATATGAGCTCTTTATAGTAAAGGAAGAAGGACCAAACGTATTTACATATGAACTCTTTATAGTAAAGGAAGAAGGACTAAACATATTTACATATGAGCTCTTTATAGTAAAGGAAGAAGGACCATACATATTTACATATGAGCTCTTTATAGTAAAGGAAGAAGGACCAAACGTATTTACAAAGTACATTTACTGGGTTCTAGAACATCATTGCTGCTTATTATTATTTTCCCTTTTCTAACTGCAATATGTACATCCTCATACAGGTTAACTTTTTGGGAACCATTTGAGATATTGGGAACCAAATGAGTGAGTCCCGTAATGTGCAGACAGACTTACTGATGATCCAGGCTTACATATACTAAGCTGAAGACTGCTGTTTCTTGGAATATTTACTTTTCTCCACAGTATAACAATCTCAGAGTTGGTATATATGCCTGGGGGTGTGAGGGGCTTGCCTGAAAAAAAAAGTTTAAAGGAGAAGATATTCAATATTCACTCTTCTCCTAGACTTTTGGTGTTTTTTTCAGCATGTCATGAATTGGCATTTCGAGTAGCTACATTTCAGTAAGGAGACTAAATGTTCTAATGTATCTAATCTAAACAAAACCCATTTAGGATTTGTTGTAAAATTTCATTGATTTGAGTATTAATTCCCTGTATGTTTAAACGACTGTCTGTCTATTTCTATATTATAAAGATATTTCTGTGTTAGTTACTGTGACGTGTTTTTTGTTAGCTCTTTGTTCTGTTGCTTTAATGGCCCAGACTATTGCAGAAAAGGATCCTCAATCTGGCCTATCTACATGATTAACAAATGTTTTAAAAATAAAATAAAAAATCAAATGACACATGCAGCTCAGGTGCTGATTGTTGGGGATGATTGCTGAATAATCCAGGATGAAGCTTGAAAGTGAAACAATTCAGAGAAACCATTTAAAGAGTGTTCTATAGGTTCATTACTGTATAAATGTCACTGCTTATGCACTCTGAACATATTTTAACATTAGGATTAGCAAATGAAACAGATATCTCATTAAACAAGTAAAGTATTTATTTTACATTAGCTTTCTGTCAAACATGTAATGATTATCAAGATTGATCAGTACCACTAACTTTTCTGACATCACCTGAGTCTTTCTATTGCCCAAAGTAATGTTGAGAAAACAGTTCCTGACAGAAAATGAATCTTGGGTGAACATACACTGGGGCTGCAGAATCTACAGCACCACTCAGTGTATTATTTTGTACCTCAACACACTTATCTGGATCCTCAGCACTTAACCACTCAGGAGCAGCTCATGAATGGGGGTGGGGGGGGGTCAAGATGTCATGATAGATACTACATACATGCATACAGCTTTCCAGCTCCAAAAAAAATCAGC
>NW_025051772.1:0-11558 GCF_019279795.1 Protopterus annectens | reverse complement strand
TGCTTTTTTTTTTTTCCAATTTTTTTTGTTTTTTTTTGGGCAATTTTTTTTTAAAATTTTTTTTAGCTAAAAAACTGTGCTACATTTATTGATTTGCTGGAGAATGCTTTTCTCGGTGTCTGCATTTTGTTTTAGTTAACAAAACGGTGCAGTATTTATTAATTTGCTTGAGATTGCCTTTTTCGGTGTCTGCATTTCATTTTAGTTAACAAAACTGTGCTGCATTTATTGATTTGCTTGAGGATGTCTTTCTCGGTGTCTGCATTTTGCTTTAGTTAACAAAACTGTGCTGCATTTATTGATTTGCTTGAGATTGCCTTTCTCGGTGTCTGCATTTTTTTAGCTAAGACTGCTCTGCATTTATTGATTTGCTTGAGATTGCTTTTCTTGGTGTCTGCATTCTGTTTTAGTTAAAACTGTGCTGCATTTATTGATTTGATTGAGATTGCTTTTCTTGGTGTCCGCATTCTGTTCTAGTTAACAAAACTGTGCTGCATTTATTGATCTGCTTGAGATTGCTTTTATTGGTGTCTGCATTTTGTTTTATTTAAAACTGTACTGCATTTATTGATTTGCTTGCGATTGCTTTTCTTGGTGTCTGCATTCTGTTTTACTTAACAAAACTGTGTTGCATTTATTGATCTTCTTGAGATTGCTTTTCTCGGTGTCTGCATTCTGTTTTAGTTAACAAAACTGTGCTGCATTTATTGATCTGCTTGAGATTGCCTTTCTCGGTGTCTGCATTTTTTTAGCTAAGACTGCTCTGCATTTATTGATTTGCTTGAGATTGCTTTTCTTGGTGTCTGCATTCTGTTTTAGTTAAAACTTTGCTGCATTTATTGATTTGATTGAGATGGCTTTTCTTGGTGTCCGCATTCTGTTCTAGTTAACAAAACTGTGCTGCATTTATTGATCTGCTTGAGATTGCTTTTATTGGTGTCTGCATTTTGTTTTATTTAAAACTGTACTGCATTTATTGATTTGCTTGCGATTGCTTTTCTTGGTGTCTGCATTCTGTTTTACTTAACAAAACTGTGTTGCATTTATTGATCTTCTTGAGATTGCTTTTCTCGGTGTCTGCATTCTGTTTTAGTTAACAAAACTGTGCTGCATTTATTGATCTGCTTGAGATTGCTTTTCTCAGTGTCTGCATTTTGTTTTAGTTAACAAAACTGTGCTGCATTTATTCATCTGTTTGAGATTTCTTTTCTCTGTGTCTGCATTTTGTTTTAGTTAACAAAACTTGATTTGCTTGAGATTGCTTTTCTCGGTGTCTGCATTCTGTTTTAGTTAACAGAACTGTGCTGCATTTATTGATTTGAATGAGATCACTTTCCTAGTGCCTGACTTTTTTTAGTTAACAAAACTGTGCTGCATTTCTCAGTGTCTGCAATTTGTTTTAGTTAACAAAACTGTGCTGCATTTATTCATCTGTTTGAGATTTCTTTTCTCTGTGTCTGCATTTTGTTTTAGTTAACAAAACTTGATTTGCTTGAGATTGCTTTTCTCGGTGTCTGCATTTTCTTTTAGTTAACAAAACTGTGCTGCATTTATTCATTTGCTTAAGATTGCTTTTCTCAGTGTCTGCATTTTGTTTTAGTTAACAAAACTGTGCTGCATTTATTGATTTTGTTGAGATTGCTTTTGTCAGTGTCTGCATTCTGTTTTAGCTAACAAAACTGTGCTGCATTTATTGATTGGCTTGAGACTTCTTTTCTCAGTGTCTGCATTTTTTTATGTAACAAAACTGTGCTGCATTTATTGATTTGCTAGAGATTGCTTTCCTCAGTGTCTGCATTCTGTTTTAGTTAACAGAACTGTGCTGCATTTACTGATTTGCTTGAGATTGCTTTTCTCAGTGTCTGCATTTTAAGTTTACAAAACTGTGCTGCATTTATTTATTTGCTTGAGATTGCTTTTCTTGGTATCTGCATTTTGTTTTATTTAACAAAACTGTGCTGCATTTATTGATTTGCTTGAGATTGCTTTTCTTGGTGAGTTCATTCTGTTTTAGTTAAAACTGTGCTGCGTTTCTTGATTTACATGACACTACTTATCTCAGTGTCTGCATTTCAAGTTTACAAAACTGTGTTGCATTTATTGATTTGCTTGAGATTACTTTTCTCAGTGTCTGCATTCTGTTTTAGTTAACAAAACTGTGCTGCATTTATTCATTTACTTGTGATTGCTTTTTTCGGTGTCTGCATTTTGTTTTAGTTAACAAAACTTGATTTGCTTGAGATTGCCTTCCTCAGTGTCTACATTCTGTTTTAGTTAACAGAACTGTGCTGCATTTACTGATTTTCTTAAGATTGCTTTTCCTCAGTGTCTGCATTTTGTTTTAGTTAACAAAACTATGCTTCGTTTATTGATTTGCTTGAGATTGCCTTTCTGAGTGTCTGCATTTGTTTTAGGTAAGACTGTGCTGCATTTATTGATTTGCTTGTGATTGCTTTTCTTGGTGTCTGCATTCTGATTTAGTTAAAACTGTGCTGCATTTATTGATTTGCTTGAGATTGCTTTTCTCGGTATCTGCATTCTGTTTTAGTTAATAAAACTGTGCTGCATTTATTGATTTGCTTTAGATTGCTTTTCTCAGTGTCTGTGTTATTTTACGTTTACAAAGCTGTGCTGCATTTATTGATTTGCTGGAGAATGCTTTTCTCGGTGTCTGCATTTTGTTTTATTTAACAAAACTGTGCTGCATTTATTCATTTGTTTGAGGTTTCTTTTCTCTGTGTCTGCATTTTGTTATAGTTAACAAAACTTGATTTGCTTGAGATTGCTTTTCTCGGTGTCTGCATTCTGTTTTATTTAGCAGAACTGTGCTGCATTTATTGATTTGCTTGAGATTGCTTTCCTGGTGTCTGCATTTTTTTAGGTAACAATACTGTGCTGCATTTATTTATTTGCTGAGGTTACTTTTCTCGGTGTCTGCATTTTGTTTTAGTTAACAAAACTGCGCTGCATTTACTGATTTTGTTGAGATTGTTTTTGTCAGTGTCTGCATTCTGTTTTAGCTAACAAAACTGTGCTTCATTTACTGATTTGCTTGAGATTGCTTTTCTCAGTGTCTGCATTTTGTTTAAGTTTACAAAACTGTGCTGCATTTTTTATTTGCTTGAGATTGCTTTTCTTGGTTTCTGCATTTTGTTTTAGTTAACAAAACTGTGCTGCATTTATTGATTTGCTTGAGATTGCATTTCTCAGTGTCTGCATACTGTTTAGCTAAAAAAACTGTGGTGCATTTATTGAGTTGCTTTAGACTGCTTTTCTCAGTGTCTGCATTTTGTTTTAGTTAACAAAACTGTGCTGTATTAATTGATTTGCTTGAGATTGCTTTCCTCTGTGACTGCATTCTGTTTTAGTTAACAGAGCTATGCTTCATTTACTGATCTGCTTGAGATTGCTTTTCTCAGTGTCTGCATTTTGTTTAAGTTTACAAAACTGTGCTGCATTTTTTTATTTGCTTGAGATTGCTTTTCTTGGTGTCTGCATTTTGTTTTAGTTAACAAAACTGTGCTGCATTAATTGATTTGCTTGAGATTGCCTTTCTCAGTGTCTGCATTTTGTTTAAGTTAAAACTGTGCTGCATTTATTGATTTGCTTGAGATTGCTCTTCTTGGTGTCAGCATTCTGTTTTAGTTAAAACTGTGCTGTATTTATTGATTTGCTTGAGATTGCTTTTCTCAGTGTCTGCATTCTGTTTTAGCTAATAAAACTGTGCTGCATTTATTGATTTGCTTGAGATTGCTTTTATCAGTGTCTGCATTTTGTTTTAGTTAACAAAACTGTGCTGCATTTATTCATTTGCTTGAGATTGCTTTTCTCAGTGTCTACATTCTGTTTTAGTTAACAGAACTGTGCTGCATTTACTGATTTTCTTGAGATTGCTTTTCTCAGTGTCTGCATTTTGTTTTAGTTAACAAAACTATGCTGCATTTATTGATTTGCTTGAGATTGCCTTTCTCAGTATCTGCATTTTGTTAGTTAAACTGTGGTGCATTTATTGAGTTGCTTTAGACGGCTTTTCTCAGTGTCTGCATTTTTTTAGTTAGCAAAACTGTGCTGCATGTATTCATTTGCTTGAGATTGCTTTCTTGGTGTTTGCATTTTGTTTTAGTTAACAAAACTTTGCTGCATTTATTGATTTGCTTGAGATTGCTTTTCTCAGTGCCTGCATTCTGTTTTAGTTAACAAAACTGTGCTGCATTTATTGATCTGCTTGAGATTGCTTTTCTCAGTGTCTGCATTCTAAGTTTACAAAACTGTGCTACATTTATTGATTTGCTTGAGATTGCTTTTCTTGATGTCTGCATTCTGTTTTAGTTAAAACTGTGCTGCATTTATTGATTTGCTTGAGATTGCTTTTCTTGGTGTCTGCATTCTGTTTTAGTTAAAACTGTGCTGCATTTATTGATCTGCTTGAGATTGCTTTTATTGGTGTCTGCATTTTGTTTTATTTAGAACTGCGCTGCATTTATTGATTTGCTTGAGAATGCTTTTCTTGGTGTCTGCATTCTGTTTTACTTAAGACTGTTCTGCATGTATTGATCTGCTTGAGATTGCTTTTCTCAGTGTCTGCATTCTGTTTTAGCTAACAAAATTGTGCTGCATTTATTGATTTTTTGAGACTGCTTTTCTCAGTGTCTGCAATTTGTTTTAGATAAAACTGTGCTGCATTTATTGATTTGCTTGAGATTGCTTTTCTCGGTGTCTGCATTTTGTTTTAGTTAACAAAAGTGTGCTACATTTATTGATTTGCTTAAGACTGCCTTTCTCAGCAATTTTTAGGTAAGACTGTGCTGCATTTATTGATTTGCTTGAGATTGCTTTTCTTGGTGTCAGCATTCTGTTTTAGTTAACAAAACTGTGCTGCATTTATTGATCTGCTTGAGATTGCTTTTATTCGTGTCTTACATTTTGTTTTATTTAAAACTGTGCTGCGTTTATTGACTTGCTTAAGATTGCTTTTCTTGGTGTCTGCATTCTGTTTTACTTAACAAAACTGTGCTACATTTATTGGTGTGCTTGAGATTGCTTTTCTCAGTGTCTGCATTCTGTTTCAGTTAACAAAACTGTGCTGCATTTATTGATTTGCTGGAGAATGCTTTTCTCGGTGTCTGCATTTTGTTTTAGTTAACAAAACTGTGCTTCGTTTATTTATTTGCTGGAGATTGCTTTTCTCTGTTTCTGCATTTGGTTTTAGTTAACAAAACTGTGCTGCATTTATTGATTTGCTTGAGATTGCATTTCTCAGTGCCTGCATTCTGTTTTAGTTAAGAAAACTGTGCTGCATTTATTGATCTGCTTGAGATTGCTTTTCTCAGTGTCTGCATTTTAAGTTTACAAAACTGTGCTACATTTATTGATTTGCTAGAGATTGCCTTTCTCGGTGTCTGCATTTTGTTTTAGTTAACAAAACGGTGCTGCATTTCTTGATTTGCTTGAGATTGCCTTTCTCAGTGTCTGCATTTTTTTAGTTAAGACTGTGCTGCATTTATTGATTTGCTTGTGATTGCTTTTCTTGGTGTCTGCATTCTGATTTAGTTAAAACTGTGCTGCATTTATTGATTTGCTTGAGATTGCTTTTCTTGGTGTCTGCATTCTGTTTTACTTAACAAAACTATGCTGCATTTATTGATCTGCTTGAGATTGCTTTTCTCGGTGTCTGCATTCTGTTTTAGTTAACAAAACTGTGCTGCATTTATTGATTTGCTTGAGATTGCTTTTCTCAGTGTCTGCATTTTGTTTACATTTAGAAAGCTGTTCTGCATTTATTGATTTGCTGGAGAATGCTGTTCTCGGTGTCTGCATTTTATTTTAGTTAACAAAACTGTGCTGCATTTATTCATTTGTTTGAGGTTTGTTTTCTCTGTGTCTGCATTTTGTTATAGTTAACAAAACTTGATTTGCTTGAGATTGTTTTTCTCGGTGTCTGCATTTTGTTTTAGTTAACAGAACTGTGCTGCATTTATTGATTTGCTTGAGATTGCTTTTCTCAGTGTCTGCATTTTGTTTACGTTTACAAAGCTGTTCTGCATTTATTGATTTGCTGGAGAATGCTGTTCTCGGTGTCTGCATTTTGTTTTAGTTAACAAAACTGTGCTGCATTTATTCATTTGTTTGAGGTTTCTTTTCTCTGTGTCTGCATTTTGTTATAGTTAACAAAACTTGATTTGCTTGAGATTGTTTTTCTCGGTGTCTGCATTTTGTTTTAGTTAACAGAACTGTGCTGCATTTATTGATTTGCTTGAGATCGCTTTCATAGTGTCTGCATTTTTTTAGTTAACAAAACTGTGCTGCATTTATTGATTTGCTTGAGATTGCTTTTCTCTGTGTCTGCATTTTGTTTTAGTTAACAAAACTGTGCTGCATTTACTGATTTTGTTGAGATTGCTTTTGTCAGTGTCTGCATTCTGTTTTAGCTAACAAAACTGCTGCATTTATTGATTTGCTTGAGTTTCCTTTTCTTGTTGTCTGAATTTTGTTTTAGTTAACAAAACTGTGCTGCATTTATTCATTTGCTTGAGATTGCTTTTCTGGGTTTCTGCATTTTGTTTTAGTTAACAAAACTGTGCTGCATTAATTGATTTGCTTGAGATTGCTTTCCTCAGTGTCTGCATTCTGTTTTAGTTAACAGAGCTGTGCTGCATTTACTGATTTGCTTGAGATTTCTTTTTTCAGTGTCTGCATCTTAAGTTTACAAAACTGTGCTGCATTTATTTATTTGCTTGAGATTGCTTTTCTTGGTGTCTGCATTTTGTTTTAGTTAACAAAACTGTGCTGCATTAATTGTTTTGCTTGAGATTGCCTTTCTCAGTGTCTGCATTTTGTTTTATTTAAAACTGTGGTGCATTTATTGATTTGCTTGAGATTGCTTTTCTTGGTGTGTTCATTCTGTTTTAGTTAAAACTGTTCTGCATTTATTGATTTACTTGACATTGCTTATCTCAGTGTCTGCATTTTAAGTTTACAAAACTGTGTTGCATTTATTGATTTGCTTGAGATTGCTTTTCTCAGTGTCTGCATTTTGTTTTAGTTAACAAAACTGTGCTGCATTTATTGATTTGCTTGAGATTGCTTTTCTCAGTGTCTGCATTCTGTTTTAGTTAACAGAACTGTGCTGCATTTACTGATTTTCTTGAGATTGCTTTTCTCAGTGTCTGCATTTTGTTTTAGTTAACAAAACTGTGCTGCATTTATTGATTTGGTTTAGATTGCTTTTCTCAGTGTCTGCATTCTGTTTTAGTTAACAAAACTGTGCTGCATTTATTCATTTGCTTGAGATTGCTTTTCTCGGTTTCTGCATTTTGTTTTAGTTAACAAAACTGTGCTGCATTAATTGATTTGCTTGAGATTGCTTTCCTCAGTGTCTGCATTCTGTTTTAGTTAACAGAGCTGTGCTGCATTTACTGATTTGCTTGAGATTGCTTTTCTCAGTGTCTGCATTTTAAGTTTACAAAACTGTGCTGCATTTATTGATTTGCTTGAGATTGCTTTTCTTGGTGTCTGCATTTTGTTTTAGTTAACAAAACTGTGCTGCATTAATTGATTTGCTTGAGATTGCCTTTCTCAGTGTCTGCATTTTGTTTTAGTTAAAACTGTGCTGCATTTATTGATTTGCTTGAGATTGTTTTTCTGGGTGTGTTCATTCTGTTTTAGTTAAAACTGTTCTGCATTTATTGATTTACTTGACATTGCTTATCTCAGTGTCTGCATTTTAAGTTTACAAAACTGTGTTGCATTTATTGATTTGCTTGAGATTGCTTTTCTCAGTGTCTGCATTTTGTTTTAGTTAACAAAACTGTGCTGCATTTATTGATTTGCTTGAGATTGCTCTTCTCAGTATCTGCATTTTGTTAGTTAAAACTGTGCTCCATTTATTGATTTGCCTGAGTCTGCTTTTCTCGGTGTCTGCATTTTGTTTTAGTTAACAAAACTGTGCTGCATTTATTGATTTGCTTGAGATTGCATTTCTCAGTGTCTGCATACTGTTTAGCTAAAAAAACTGTGGTGCATTTATTGAGTTGCTTTAGACTGCTTTTCTCAGTGTCTGCATTTTTTTAGTTAGCAAAACTGTGCTGCATGTATTCATTTGCTTGAGATTGCTTTCTTGGTGTTTGCATTTTGTTTTAGTTAACAAAACTGTGCTGCATTTATTGATCTGCTTGAGATTGCTTTTATTGGTGTCTGCATTTTGTTTTATTTAAAACTGTGCTGCATTTATTGATTTGCTTGAGATTGCTTTTCTTGGTGTCTGCATTCTGTTTTAGTTAACAAAACTGTGCTGCATTTATTGATTTGCTTGAGATTGCTTTTCTCAGTGTCTGCATTCTGTTTTAGTTAACAAAACTGTGCTGCATTTATTGATTTGCTTGAGATTGCTTTCCTAGTGTCTGCATTTTGTTTTAGTTAACAAAACTGTGCTGCATTTATTGATTTGCTTGAGATTGCTTTTCTCAGTGTCTGCATTTTGTTTAAGTTTACAAAGCTGTGCTGCATTTATTGATTTGCTGGAGAATGCTTTTCTCGGTGTCTGCATTTTGTTTTAGTTAACAAAACTGTGCTGCGTTTATTGATTTGCTGGAGAATGCTTTTCTCTGTGTCTGCATTTTGTTTCAGTTAACAAAACTTTGCTGCATTTATTGATTTGCTTGAGATTGCCTTTCTCAGTGTCTGCATTTTTTTTAGTTAAGACTGTGCTGCATTTATTGATTTGCTTGAGATTGCTTTTTTTGGTATCTGCATTCTGTTTTAGGTAAAACTGTGCTGCATTTATTGATTTGCTTGAGATTGCTTTTCTTGGTGACAGCATTCTGTTGTAGTTAACAAAACTGTACTGCATTTATTGATCTGCTTGAGATTGCTTTTATTGGTGTCTACATTTTGTTTTATTTAAAACTGTACTGCATTTATTGATTTGCTTGAGATTGCTTTTCTTGGTGTCTGCATTCTGTTTTACTTAACAAAACTGTGCTGCATTTATTGATCTGCTTGAAATTGCTTTTCTCAGTGTCTGCATTTTAAGTTTACAAAACTGTGCTACATTTATTGATTTGCTGGAGATTGCCTTTATCGGTGTCTGCATTTTGTTTTAGTTAACAAAACTATGCTGCATTTATTGATTTGCTTGAGATTGCCTTTCTCAGTGTCTGCATTTTTTTAGTTAAGACTGTGCTGCATTTATTGATTTGCTTGTGATTGCTTTTCTTGGTGTCTGCATTCTGATTTAGTTAAAACTGTGCTGCATTTATTGATTTGCTTGAGATTGCTTTTCTTGGTGTCTGCATTCTTTTTACTTACCAAAACTGTGCGGCATTTATTGATCTGCTTGAGATTGCTTTTCTCGGTGTCTGCATTCTGTTTTAGTTAATAAAACTGTGCTGCATTTATTGATTTGCTTGAGATTGCTTTTCTCAGTGTCTGCGTTTTGTTTACATTTACAAAGCTGTGCTGCATTTATTGATTTGCTGGAGAATGCTTTTCTCGGTGTCTGCATTTTGTTTTATTTAACAAAACTGTGCTGCATTTATTCATTTGTTTGAGGTTTCTTTTCTCTGTGTCTGCATTTTGTTATAGTTAACAAAACTTGATTTGCTTGAGATTGCTTTTCTCGGTGTCTGCATTCTGTTTTATTTAGCAGAACTGTGCTGCATTTATTGATTTGCTTGAGATCACTTTCCTAGTGTCTGCATTTTTTTAGGTAACAATACTGTGCTGCATTTATTGATTTGCTTGAGATTGCTTTTCTCGGTGTCTGCATTTTGTTTTAGTTAACAAAACTGTGCTGCATTTATTCATTTGCTTGAGATTGCTTTTCTCAGTGTCTGCATTTTGTTTTAGTTAACAAAACTGTGCTGCATTTATTGATTTGATCGAGATTGCTTTTCACAGTGTCTGCATTTTGTTTTAGTTAACAAAACGTGCTGCATTTACTGATTTTGTTGAGATTGTTTTTGTCAGTGTCTGCATTCTGTTTTAGCTAACAAAACTGTGCTGCATTTATTGATTTGCTTGAGACTGCTTTTCTCAGTGTCTGCATTTTGTTTTATGTAACAAAACTGTGCTGCATTTATTAATTTGCTTTAGTTTCCTTTTCTTGCCTGAATTTTGTTTTAAAGTAAAGTAAAATCCACTGCTCAGCAAGCAAACGCTGTAGTTCCATGAGGTAGATATAATGTAAGTCACAAAGGAAGCGGAGTACAGCAGAAGTAAGAACAAAACTCCAAATTTAATTCCAAGAATGTGCACTTATAACATACGGATGAGCGCTTTCACCATTACAGCTTCTTCAGATCCTTGTATAAAAGTCACAGTAGACCTCCCCTTATATAAGCAGCTCAATTAATCAATTAAAACAATTTAAACAATTAAAAGCAATGCTGGAGAATTTAAAGAACTCTCCCATATATAAACATGTTAATGTAAAGTAAGACAAAAATATATAAAACTTGCATAGTGACCTAAAAACATGTAAATAAACATTCTGATAAGTTAATATTGATAAAATACATAATCAAGAACATATACAAATAAATGATAGTTCATTTTATGTGCCTGCGTTGTCTCAGCTTAGGTTTTATAGAAGCTCTATCATTCAACCCATGCCCCCTATCAGCTTTCAAACAAATGATCCAGTCAGTCTCCTTAGATTCAGTAAGATTCATAGTATTACCACCCCTCTTATTCACAACAATTATCTCTAGGACCCGGAACAAGAAAGTATGATCATTGTCATTGGTGGTTATATGTTTTGCTAAGGCATTGTGTAAAGTGCCCTTTCTCATGTGGTAAATATGCTCTCATTCTATCCCTTAACGGCTGGTTAGTTTTACCAACATAGAAACTTGGGCATGCCTGACAAGTAGCTAAATACACCACATTAGGTGTCATACAATCTGCATCTGCCTTGATGGAGAAAATGGTGTGTAAATGCGGTGTATAAACACCTCACTGCTATCAATAAATGAACAGAAGTTGCAGTGACCACAGGGTTTAGTGTGACCAGTGTTCTTCATAATCCTATCATGTCTGGGGTGACAAAGCAATCGCTTTAGGTTGCTCTTATTCCGAAATAGGAAACTTGGTGTCTCCCCCACAATGCGTTTCAAGTCATCATCAACCAGGAGAATATCCTAATGTTTGCTAATAATTTCCTTTAACTGATATTGATCAGAAGTATACAGAGTAGAAAATTTAATAGATCTATTTAACATATGATCTCCAACGGTTTGATCTTGGACCCTGGGTCCAAAGTATGGTGCACCTGAAGTGGTGCGTGACATGTATGCTTCCTCCATGTATGGTATAATCTCATTATCCTTGTATCCCCGGGTCAGTAATCTATTTCTCAGATTGTCTAATTCTGAGATGAATCCCTGTTCAGTGGGGTTCAATCTCGAGGCTCTAATGGCCTGTCCTTTCATTATATTCTTAAAAACAAATTGTGGGTGCATACTAGACCTTAATAACAAGGAATTGCAGTAACATGCCTTGCGATAGACCCGTGATTTATCATATCATCTGTTAATCTCAATATATAGGTCTAAAACTTA
>NW_025051771.1:0-9901 GCF_019279795.1 Protopterus annectens | reverse complement strand
ACTTTCCCAACCAGGTATTTTTCCCCCCTATTTCCCCAGAAAAAAAAAAAAAAAAACATTTTTGCTTGAAAAATGCAAATATGGAAAGCTAAAACAATGGCAGGTCATACTAGAGCGGCGGGTTAAGCCAGGAATCGTTACTGCTTTTAGCCGGTGGATTGTACCTACGCACCTGCAGAGTTTCAGCCTCTGCTTTTTCCCTCTTGGAAAAACAACTCTGCGTATTTTTCTCTAGCAAATTATGCGCGAAATACGCAGGAAAAGCTAAAACAATAAAACGGTCTTGTACAGGGTGGCGAAAGTTGAATGAATGGAGTTGTCTACCCCAGGGTGGATTGTATAACCTACAGATCTGCAAAAGTTTCAATACTCCCACAAGCTTTTTTCCCTCTTGGAAAAACAGCTCCCATGAATTATTTTTCTCTATACCAGAAACCTTGAAATGCATAGAGGAAGCTAAAAACAATGCGCGGTCCATTTGGAAGCAGCAGTTAAAGCCAGAACCAAGTTGCTTACCCTTTGTAGGTGGATTGTACCTACACACCTGCAAGGTTCAACCTCCATAGCTTTTCCCTCTTGGAAAATAACTCCATGGGTATTTTTCTCCCTTGCAGAAATATGCTTGAAATGCAAAAAGAAGCCAAAAGAAACAATGGCAGTCCTTTTTGAAACGCCGGATTCGTGAGACCAGGTTGCCCTGCACAGCGTGGATTGGTTGTTGCCCTACACCTGCAGGAGTTTCAGCCTCTAGCCTTTTCCCTCTTGGAAAACAACTTTCCACCTTATTTTCTCACCTTGCTGCAGAAACATGCTTGAAATGCATAGGAAGCTAAAATAATAAAGGTCATACTGGAAACTGGCAGTTAAATGGAATAGGTTACTTTGTAGGGTGGATTGTACCTACACACCTACAGAGTTTCAACCTCCTATTTTTTTCCTCTTTGGAAAAAACAACTTTTCCTAGGTATTTTTTCTCTGTGAGGGAAACATGTGCTTGAATGCATAGGAAAAGTAAAAAACAATAAACGGTCATTTGGAAACTGGCAGTTAAGCCAGAACCGGGATTCCCCTACCCGCTGTTGAGTGGATTGTGCCTACACACCTGCAGGTTTCAGCCTCCTGGCTTTTTCCCCCTTGAGGAAAACAACCTTCCCTTAGTAATTTTTCTCTGTGCAGAAACGTGCTTGAAATGCGCAAGGAAAGCTAAAACAATAAACAATCATTTGGAAACTGGCGGTTAAGCCAGAAGCAGGATTGCCCTACCCCTTTATTGGGTGGCTTATGCCCTACACACACACCTAAGGTTTCCAGCCTCCTAGCTTTTTCCCTCTTGGAGAAAAACAACTTTCCACAGGTATTTTTTCTCTATGCAGAAACATGCTTGAAATGCATAGGGAAAGCTAAAAACAATAAACGGTCATACTGAAACTGGCAGTTAAGCCAGAACCAGGATTCCCCTACCCCTTTGTAGGGTGGATTGTACCCTACACACCTGCAGAGTTTCAGCCTCCTAGTTTTTTCCCTCTTGGAGAAAAACAACTTTCCACAGGTATTTTTTCTCTATGCAGAAACATGCTTGAAGTGCTTAGGCAACGCTATAAGCAATAAACGGTCATACTGAAACTGGCATTTAAAGCCAGAACCAGGATTCCCCTACCCCTTTGTAGGGTGGATTGTACCCTACACACCTGCAGAGTTTCAGCCTCCTAGCTTTTTCCCTCTTGGAGAAAAAAACTTTCCATAGGTATTTTTTCTCTATGCAAAAACATGCTTGAAATGCATAGGTAAAGCTAATAACAATAAACGGTCATTTGGAAACTGGCAGTTAAGCCAGAACCAGGATTGCCCTACCCCTTTGTAGGGTGGATTGTACCCTACACACCTGCAGAGTTTCAGCCTCCTAGCTTTTTCCCCTTTTGGGAAAAAAACAACTTTCCCCCGTATTTTTCTCTATGCAGAAACAAGATTGAAATGCATAGGGAAGAATATTTAAACACAAAACAACAAGGGAAAAAAGACATACAGAAAAAAGGAAAAGAGAACAACAAAGGGGGAAACTACAAAGAAATTAAAAAATAAAGTTGGCATCCCCCCTTTTAGTCAACAAAAACTTTAACATAAAAATCAACGGGGGAACTGGAAAAAGGAACTTCTGATAAAATCCCTTACATCTAGCTGACCATAATAAATACATAATGGAACACAGGACAAAATCAGCTGCCCTAATGGCAGTAGACCAAGAAACCTTATAGCCCCCCACTGACACTTGACAAACTAAGGGATAGAGGCAAGGAACAAAAAATCCTGCAAAACAATTTCCAAAATCCAGCTATCCTCTTACATGAAAATAAAAAATGTAAAATAGTTTCAGGTTCACCACAGTGCATAAGACACAATTTGCCCCCGTCCAGAGCTGTATGAAATGACATTTAATGGCAATCTATCTAAAGAAAATTTACAGAAAATCATGCCACTGAGGCACTGTTGAGAAACCTCCTCCTATTCGACAAACCTTGCTTTGAAAGAAGTTAAATGTTCATAAGCATTAATAAAACAGAAGCAGACAACCTGGGAATACCAAGCAGGAAAGGATAAATTTACATCAAAATCATAAAGTTTTGCCTTTTCACTACTAAAACCACATCACGATAAAGGAAGAAGGGCAAGGAGGCCTCCTGCCCAATAACAACGCCCCCCAAAAACCCAAAATATTCCTATAAATATTCAAGCATGGAAAAGGACTGAGATTTTAAAAGGGAAAAAGCATGAAAAAACATAACTTGAAAAAGAAGGGGGTGTTTTAATCCACCCCCCCGCGGGGGCATAAACAGTCCCCGGGAATGGGATTTAAACCTGACTTCCAAAAGAAAGAAAAATAAACGGAGAAACCAAGCAATCCAAACAGTGGAAAAAATAAACAGAAAAACATAAAGAAACTTACCCAAAAAAATAGAATTTAACAACAAACCCTTTTTTTCTTAAAAAAAAGGGGGGTTTCCAGTAATTCAACTTCATTAATGAAGAAGACAACAGAGATTTACAACTCTGTGCAAAAAAATCGTCAAAACCCAAAAAGGAACACCTAGTATGTGCCCCCGAATCACGGAAAAACCCAAAAAAGGACATCAGGAAAATCCACTAGGGGGAAAAAAAAGGACTTTGAAAGGGTTTAAACCCTCCACCCCCCCAAATTTTAAAATGGGTAAAACTGCAAAAATAAGTATAAACCTGGTCAGGATCATCCACAAACATAGCTAAGTCATCAGCATAGGAAACCATTTGGAATGAGTCTGACAAAAAATGAACATGGGGAAAGAAGAGCCTTTAAAGAAAAAGGGAGTAGCACCCACCACCAAAGCCAATAAGTAACTACTCAAAGGACACCCTTGACCAATCCCATTTAACATTGCTAGACAAAAACCCAAGTGACCATTAACCAGAGGAGAAGTGTAGAACCCTGAAAAAAAGAAGAAAGACAACCAAGAAACTTCTTCCCAAAGCCAACAGAAGAAAGAATCGAGCAAAGAACAGGATTATAGATGTTATGAAAGGCGTGAGGCAGGTCACATGAAAGGACACCACCCAAAGGAAAAGAGAGAAAAACTGATTTTTGAGATGTAAAAAATCCCAGACCCCAGCACACCAAAACCCTGGGTCCAAAAAGAGACATGGAAGAAAAGACAAGCTGTAAGATCTTCATAAAAAACTTGTAGTCTGTGTTTCAAAGGGAAAAACCCCAAATTTTCCAAGTCCATTACCTTTTTCCACAAAATTTCACTGCAACAGAAAGAAATGAAACATCATTAATACCAAAGGAAGCCAGTCATTAAACACAGAAACTAACACCGAAATGGTCATCTGTCAACTTAGTATAGAAAAGGTAGGATACCCCCAAACCAGGAACAGAAGTCAGGTTAAAAATTATGGATAACATGTGCACTTCTGACAAAGTAATAAACATCAATACTTGCCCTGTGAGAACAACTTTGGTAATCCCCCAAAAAATGAAACAGGTGGTTTACCACCATACAAATGAGACAAATGCTGAAAAAAAATATTCTGCATCCCTTGCAGGTTTAAAAAAGGTGCCCTCAGGAGACTTGAGACATTGCATGGTGGAGGGTTTTTGGGGCCTCTTCCCACATATGGTAAATACTCCTCACCTGAACCCTTTAAGGAATGGGCCAAGTTAAAGAGTTTGGTCTTCCCCTTTTCCCCATTTAAGTCATAAAGGGGCCCAAAACTGTGAGGGTAGAAGACAAATTGCATTAGCATGACACATAATCGTGATAGGCAGCAGAAGTAGCCAACTGTAAACAATATTCATGAACATAGTCACAGTACCTGCCAAGCAATTTAACCTTAAAGTCCCCCCACCAGTGAACGGCAGAATCATATAAATCCCAAAGGGGCATCTGCCCTTTCCAGGTCTTGCCAAATGACAGCCCATTCACGGATTGTATAAGTTGGACTCATCTTCACATAGCTTTTCCCTCTATTGTAGGGGAGTGCCAAAGGTATGCCAAAAGAGCATGGTCAGCAAAAAGAAAAATAATCAAAATTAGAACAGGCTACATCTGGGGTATGCCAACAAAAATCAATTAAAGTAGGAACTGTACCTTTAAAATAAGAAAAGGGGGAGAAAAAATTAATGACAAACCAGCTTGCGACATTATTTTGTGACAAAGTTTGACATCACATTTGGTTTGTGAGTCATCAGCCAAAGAGCATTAAAATCCCCCCCCGATGACTGAATAGTCCACCTGCAAAAAAAAAGACATTTAAACAATTTACATCTCTCCCCGATTAACATAAGCATAAAGAAAAAGACTCTGTAATAATCTGACTGAAACTTAATATCTAAACAAAGTAAACAACCCGCACCAAATGCCCTAAAAAACTGTGGAGGAATTCCACAAAACCACCAAACCAGAGTGCTTGTCCAGTCCGTACCACTGAACATCATAAGGACACATCCCAGACCATTGTTCTTGAAGGTCCAAGGGCAGCTGACCAACATCCAGTAAACACAACAAGTCAAACTGGTCGCCCGAATCCAATGCCCACAAATCCTTTTTACAAAGAAAGCATCAGATTGACATTACAAAATGCCATAAAGGGAAAATTTGCCATATCCAACATCCAGGATTGATCCCTTCTGCAAAGGCTTAAGTCCTCTGAGGCCGAACGACCACACCTCCGCCCTGCAGTACCACCAGAAGAAGATTCCAATAAAGGAGAAAAAGGGGAAACCCCTTGCTGATTTCAACAAGTATGGGAACAGCGAAATGCAGAAGAAAAGAAGAAGCAACTAAAGCAGCCTGAACCCGCCAGCATCAGAAGGATCCACTTCCATGTCAGCATCGGTCTGAAGTACAGAGATAGACTGCTGAACACCTGGTAAATTAGACTGGGACAGAGAACAAGGAGGTATGTCATCCTCCGAGGGTACATTTAGCGGTTGAACATATGCATCAGAAGGACCAGCCACTTGGGACGTGTGATGACCCTGACTGTCCACTGCCGTATGACTACCCTGCTCTTCAGCACTGGTAGAAGAAGAAGAAACAGAAAGTACGGTATCCAAAACTTTCTCCACAGTAACCTCTGAAACAGGTTCCTCCAGTGGAGTGTCCACCAAAGGGCACTGGGACCAATGGTGTGCTTCTCCGCAATGAGGACATTTGTTAGGACAAGACCTGGTAAAGTGCGAGAGGGAGCCGCACCGAGTACATTTTTTGGCAGGACAGTCAGATATGAGATGAGAAAAGTCCCCACAAAAGAAACAAAAACGTGGCTGGCCAGCATATCTAATAGTGCCCCTATGTCCGCCTACAAAACATACACCTGGAAGATGAGCAATACCTTTGTCAGTGACCCCCATAGTCACCCAAACCTCCCAGCCTCCATCCCAGACTCCAGGTAGTTTTAACAACACTATGTACTTCAGGAGACAGCAGCTGAGAAATGTGGGCTTTAATCATGTCAGAACATATAGATAGTTTTAAAAGACAACTTCAACTTTTTCTTCAGCTGCGCACGCATTCAACTGAGAGAGATCTCATACAAATTCCAAGGAGAAATAGACTTATTCTGTTGAAACTTAGCATAAAAATTTGCAGCAACCAGAGGAACCTCAAAAAATACCTCAATCATGTTCTCATTCGGCCAGGGTATCATCCCAGCCAAGTCTAAAAGCTTCAGACCTGCAGGAGCAAGCAGATCAGCCCATAAGCCTTTTAATGACATCCTGTCATTTTTTGCCGTTTTAAACCTAATGCATGACTTTTGTTGAAAAGTCCGACTGGGATGTGAAGGAGAAGCTGCCTGAGAGTATAATTTAGGTGGAATGGGGTTTGCAAGTCCATCAGGGGCTGTGCAAGCATTTTGAAGTTTGTAAGGCTGTAACGTCTTTCGGCATTCTGAAAGGGGTTTTGGGGAATTTTAAAGTAAAAGTGTCTTTTTTCTGTAGCTTTTGCTATTTTCAGACATTTCTGAAACTTCTACTGCCTCAAAAGGCCTTTTAAACACTTGTGCAACCTTAGAGGCACTAGTAGAAGAGTGGGAAGAAGCAGAAAATGAAGTTTTACCAGCCTGAAAAACGGAAGCTGCCAGTGAATCAGCCGGCGGCGGAAAATCAATATCTGCACTACCCCAATCCAGAACAGCAGCAGTCTGCACATCCCTAGCGCTTTTACCAGCCCAAAAAGAATCTTCAGGAACAGCAGCTAAAGAATAAGTATTCACAATTTTCATCTCAGAAAACGTTGTAGCAGTATCAGGAACATTAGAAACAGGAGCAGTCTCCTCACCAGCGCTCTGCTGCAGTGCTGCAGACCCCACCCCCTCCACAAAGGGAAGTGAGGTCATACTGGAACTGGCAGTTAAGCCAGAACCAGGATTGCCCTACCCCTTTGTAGGGTGGATTGTACCCTACACACCTGCAGAGTTTCAGCCTCCTAGCTTTTTCCCTCTTGGAGAAAAACAACTTTCCATAGGTATTTTTTCTCTATGCAAAAACATGCTTGAAATGCATAGGGAAAGCTAAAAACAATAAACGGTCATTTGGAAACTGGCAGTTAAGCCAGAACCAGGATTGCCCTACCCCTTTTTTAGGGTGGATTGTACCCTACACACCTGCAGAGTTTCAGCCCCCTAGCTTTTTTCCTCTTTGAGAAACATCAACTTTCCACAGGTAAGAGTTTATGCAGAAATATTACGTTGAAATGCAAAAAGAAAGCAAAACATAATAAACGGTCATACTGTAACAGGCAGTTAAGCTAGGACCAGGATTGCCCTCTACCCCTTTAGGGTGGATTGCACCCCACACACCTGCAGAGTTTCAGCCTCCTAGCTTTTTTCCTCTTGGAGAAAAACAACTTTCCATAGTTATTTTTTCTCTATGCAAAAACATGCTTGAAATGCATAGGAAAGCTAAAAACAATAAACGGTCATTTGGAAACTGGCAGTTAAGCCAGAACCAGGATTGCCCCACCCTTTGTAGGCTGGATTGTACTCCTCACACCTGCAGAGTTTCAGCCTCCCTAGCTTTTTCCTCTTGGAGAAAACAACTTCCAGGGTTATTTTTCTATGCAGAAACATGCTTGTAATGCCTAGGGAAGGTGAAAAACAATAAACGGTCATACTGAAACTGGCAGTTAAGCCAGAATCCAAGATTGCCCTACCCTTTGTAGGTTGGATTGTACCCCATGAACCTGTAGAGTTCCAGCCTCTCGCCTCTTGGAGAAAACAACCTTCCGGCTAGGCTTTTTTCTGGCAAAAACATGCTTGAAAATGCAATAGGTTAAAACAATGTAAACGGTCATTTGAAACTGGCGTGTGCTGTCAGAACCCAGACGCCTGTGCCCCTGTGGGTGGATTGTACCCTGGCTTACCCAGGAAAGCCAGCCTCCTAGCCTTTTTCCTCTTGGAGAAAACATCTTTCCAGGGGTATTTTTTCTCTATCCAGAAACATGCTTGAAATGCATAGGGAAAGCTAAAAACAATAAACGGTCATACTGAAACTGGCAGTTAAGCCAGAACCAGGATTGCCCTACCCCTTTGTTGGGTGGATTGTGCCCTATACACCTGCAGAGTTTCAGCCTCCTAGCTTTTTCCCTCTTGGAGAAAAACAACTTTCCATAGGTATTTTTCCTCTATGCAGAAATATGCTTGAAATGCAAAAAGAAAGCTAAAAACAATAAACGGTCATACTGAAACTGCCAGTTAAGCCAGACCCAGGATTGCCCTACCCCTTTGTTGGGTGGATTGTACCCTACACACCTGCAGAGTTTCAGCCTCCTAGCTTTTTCCCTCTTGGAGAAAAACAACTTTCCCAAATGTACTTTTCTCTATGCAGAAACATGCTTGAAATGCATAGGGAAAGCTAAAAATAAACGGTCATACAGAAACTGGCAGTTAAGCCAGAACCAGGATTGCCCTACCCCTTTCTAGGGTGGATTGTACCCTACACACCTGCAGAGTTTCAGCCTCCTAGCCTTTTCCCTCTTGGAGAAAAACAACTTTCCATAGGTATTTTTTCTCTATGCAAAAACATGCTTGAAATGCATAGGGAAAGCTAAAAACAATAAACGGTCATACTGAGATTGGCAGTTGAGCCAGACCCAGGATTGCCCTATCCCTTTGTAGTGTGGATTGTACCCTACACACCTGCAGAGTTTCAGCCTCCTAGCTTTTTCCTTCTTGGAGAAAAACAACTTTCCATAGGTATTTTTCTATGCAAAAACATGCTGCTTGTTAGAAAGCCAAAAACAATTAAACGGTCATTTGAAACTGGCAGTTAAGCTTAGAACCAGGATTGCCCTCACTCCTTTGTAGGGCTGGGATTGTGGTGCCTCACACACCTGCAGAGTTTCAGCCTCCTAGCTGTTTCCCTCTTGGAGAAAAGTAACTTTACACCCGTTTTTTCTTTTATGCAGAAACTGTGCTTGAAATGCATAAGGGGAAAGCTAAAAACAATAGCAGTCATACTGAAACTGGCAGTTAAGCCAGAACCAGGATTGCCCTACTGCTTTGTGGGGTGGATTGTACCCTACACACACCTACCAGGAGTTCCAGCCTCTTAGCTTTTTTCCCTCTTGGAGAAAAACAACTTTGCACACGTATTTTTTCTCTGTGCAGAAACATGCTTGAAATGCATAGGGAAAGCTAAAAACAATAAACGGTCATACTGAAACTGGCAGTTAAGCCAGAACCAGGATTGCCCTACCCCTTTGTAGGGTGGATTGTACCCTACACACCTGCAGAGTTTCAGCCTCCTAGCTGTTTCCCTCTTGGAGAAAAACAACTTTCCACAGGTATTTTTTCTCTATGCAGAAACATGCTTGAAATGCATAGGGAAAGCTAAAAACAAACGGTCATACTGAGATTGGCAGTTGAGCCAGACCCAGGATTGCCCTACCCCTTTGTAGGGTGGATTGTACCCTACACACCTGCAGAGTTTCAGCCTCCTAGCTTTTTCCCTCTTGGAGAAAAACAACTTCCATAGGTATTTTTTTCTCTATGCAAAAAACATGCTTGAAAATGCATAGGAAAGGTAAAAACAATAAACGGTCATTTGGAAACTGGCAGTTGCCAGAACCAGGATTGCCCACCCCTTTGTAGGTGGATTGTACCACACCTGCAGAGAGTTTCAGGTTCTAGCCTCTTGGAGAAAAAACAACAACTTAATAGGTATTTTTCTCTATGCAGAAACATGCCTGAAAAGCAAAAAGAAAGCTAAAAACAATAAACGGTCATACTACGTCCGGCAGTTAAGCCAGAACCAGGATTGCCCACCCCTTTGTAGGTGGGTTCTTACATGCAGAGTTTCCAGCCTCCTAGTTTTTCCCCTTTTTGGAAAAAACCACTTTCCATAGGTATTTTTCTATATGCAAAAACA
>NW_025051770.1:0-13306 GCF_019279795.1 Protopterus annectens | reverse complement strand
TGCAGTAACTTTGGATGTCAGCACTGTATTTGTGTATTTACAGGGTGCAACAGTGCAGTAATGGCATTCAGAAATGGATGTCAGTGCTGTATTTGTGTATTTACAGGGTGCAACAGTGCAGTAATGGCATTCAGAAATGGATGTCAGTGCTGTATTTGTGTATTTACAGGGTGCAACAGTGCAGTAATGGCATTCAGAAATGGATGTCAGTGCTGTATTTGTGTATTTACAGGGTGCAACAGTGCAGTAATGGCATTCAGAAATGGATGTCAGTGCTGTATTTGTGTATTTACAGGGTGCAACAGTGCAGTAATGGCATTCAGAAATGGATGTCATCGCTGTATTTGTGTATTTACAGGGTGCAACAGTGCAGTAATGGCATTCAGAAATGGATGTCAGTGCTGTATTTGTGTATTACAGGGTGCAACAGTGCAGTAATGGCATTCAGAAATGGATGTCAGTGCTGTATTTGTGTATTTACAGGGTGCAACAGTGCAGTAATGGCATTCAGAAATGGATGTCAGTGCTGTATTTGTGTATTTACAGGGTGCAACAGTGCAGTAATGGCATTCAGAAATGGATGTCAGTGCTGTATTTGTGTATTTACAGGGTGCAACAGTGCAGTAATGGCATTCAGAAATGGATGTCAGTGCTGTATTTGTGTATTTACAGGGTGCAACAGTGCAGTAATGGCATTCAGAAATGGATGTCAGTGCTGTATTTGTGTATTTACAGGGTGCAACAGTGCAGTAATGGCATTCAGAAATGGATGTCAGCACTGTATTTGTGTATTTACAGGGTGCAACAGTGCAGTAATGGCATTCAGAAATGGATGTCAGTGCTGTATTTGTGTATTTACAGGGTGCAACAGTGCAGTAATGGCATTCAGAAATGGATGTCAGTGCTGTATTTGTGTATTTACAGGGTGCAACAGTGCAGTAATGGCATTCAGAAATGGATTTCAATGATGTATTTTTGTATTTACAGGGTGCAACAGTGCAGTAATGGCATTCAGAAATGGATGTCAGTGCTGTATTTATGTATTTACAGGGTGCAACAGTGCAGTAGTGGCATTTAGAAATGGATTTCAGTGCTGTATTTGTGTATTTACAGGGTGCAACAGTGCACTGCGGTGGTGGTGCTGCGGTAGCGTTGTCGCCTCATAGCAAGATGTTGTCCCGTTCGATTCTCAGCTAGAGCGTCTTCTGTGCGGAGGCATACGTGAATGGTGCGTGCCTTCGTTGAAGGTTATGCATCAGGGCAGACAACCCAGAACGTAACAATACACTACCAATCAATAGCACTGGAGTTGCTGTAAATTTACAGGGTGCAACAGTGCAGTAATGGCATTCAGAAATGGATGTCAGTGCTGTATTTGTGTATTTACAGGGTGCAACAGTGCAGTAATGGCATTCAGAAATGGATGTCAGTGCTGTATTTGTGTATTTACAGGGTGCAACAGTGCAGTAATGGCATTCAGAAATGGATGTCAGTGCTGTATTTGTGTATTTACAGGGTGCAACAGTGCAGTAATGGCATTCAGAAATGGATGTCAGTGCTGTATTTGTGTATTTACAGGGTGCAACAGTGCAGTAATGGCATTCAGAAATGGATGTCAGTGCTGTATTTGTGTATTTACAGGGTGCAACAGTGCAGTAATGGCATTCAGAAATGGATGTCAGCACTGTATTTGTGTATTTACAGGGTGCAACAGTGCAGTAATGGCATTCAGAAATGGATGTCAGTGCTGTATTTGTGTATTTACAGGGTGCAACAGTGCAGTAATGGCATTCAGAAATGGATGTCAGTGCTGTATTTGTGTATTTACAGGGTGCAACAGTGCAGTAATGGCATTCAGAAATGGATGTCAGTGCTGTATTTGTGTATTTACAGGGTGCAACAGTGCAGTAATGGCATTCAGAAATGGATGTCAGCATTTGTGTATTTACAGGGTGCAACAGTGCAGTAATGGCATTCAGAAATGGATGTCAGTGCTGTATTTGTGTATTTACAGGGTGCAACAGTGCAGTAATGGCATTCAGAAATGGATGTCAGTGCTGTATTTGTGTATTTACAGGGTGCAACAGTGCAGTAATGGCATTCAGAAATGGATGTCAGTGCTGTATTTGTGTATTTACAGGGTGCAACAGTGCAGTAATGGCATTCAGAAATGGATGTCAGTGCTGTATTTGTGTATTTACAGGGTGCAACAGTGCAGTAATGGCATTCAGAAATGGATGTCAGTGCTGTATTTGTGTATTTACAGGGTGCAACAGTGCAGTAATGGCATTCAGAAATGGATGTCAGTGCTGTATTTGTGTATTTACAGGGTGCAACAGTGCAGTAATGGCATTCAGAAATGGATGTCAGTGCTGTATTTGTGTATTTACAGGGTGCAACAGTGCAGTAATGGCATTCAGAAATGGATGTCAGTGCTGTATTTGTGTATTTACAGGGTGCACAAGTGCAGTAATGGCATTCAGAAATGGATGTCAGTGCTGTATTTGTGTATTTACAGGGTGGGACAGTACAGTAATGGCATTCAGAAATGGATGTCTGTGCTGTATAGCGTGCGACAGTGCAGTAATGGCATTCAGAAATGGATGTCAGTGCTGTATTTGTGTATTTACAGGGTGCAACAGTGCAGTAATGGCATTCAGAAATGGATGTCAGTGCTGTATTTGTGTATTTACAAGGTGCAACAGTGCAGTAATGGCATTCAGAAATGGATGTCAGTGCTGTATTTGTGTATTTACAGGGTGCAACAGTGCAGTAATGGCATTCAGAAATGGATGTCAGTGCTGTATTTGTGTATTTACAGGGTGCAACAGTGCAGTAATGGCATTCAGAAATGGATGTCAGTGCTGTATTTGTGTATTTACAGGGTGCAACAGTGCAGTAATGGCATTCAGAAATGGATGTCAGTGCTGTATTTGTGTATTTACAGGGTGCAACAGTGCAGTAATGGCATTCAGAAATGGATGTCAGTGCTGTATTTGTGTATTTACAGGGTGCAACAGTGCAGTAATGGCATTCAGAAATGGATGTCACTGCTGTATTTGTGTATTTACATGGTGCAACAGTGCAGTAATGGCATTCAGAAATGGATGTCAGTGCTGTATTTGTGTATTTACAGGGTGCAACAGTGCAGTAATGGCATTCAGAAATGGATGTCAGTGCTGTATTTGTGTATTTACAGGGTGCAAAAGTGCAGTAATGGCATTCAGAAATGGATGTCAGTGCTGTATTTGTGTATTTACAGGGTGCAACAGTGCAGTAATGGCATTCAGAAATGGATGTCAGTGCTGTATTTGTGTATTTACAGGGTGCAACAGTGCAGTAATGGCATTCAGAAATGGATGTCAGTGCTGTATTTGTGTATTTACAGGGTGCAACAGTGCAGTAATGGCATTCAGAAATGGATGTCAGTGCTGTATTTGTGTATTTACAGGGTGCAACAGTGCAGTAATGGCATTCAGAAATGGATGTCACTGCTGTATTTGTGTATTTACAGGGTGCAACAGTGCAGTAATGGCATTCAGAAATGGATGTCAGTGCTGTATTTGTGTATTTACAGGGTGCAACAGTGCAGTAATGGCATTCAGAAATGGATGTCAGCACTGTATTTGTGTATTTACAGGGTGCAACAGTGCAGTAATGGCATTCAGAAATGGATGTCAGTGCTGTATTTGTGTATTTACAGGGTGCAACAGTGCAGTAATGGCATTCAGAAATGGATGTCAGTTCTGTATTTGTGTATTTACAGGGTGCAACAGTGCAGTAATGGCATTCAGAAATGGATGTCAGTGCTGTATTTGTGCATTTACAGGGTGCAACAGTGCAGTAATGGCATTCAGAAATGGATGTCAGTGCTGTATATTGTGCGACAGTGCAGTAATGGCATTCAGAAATGGATGTCAGTGCTGTATTTGTGTATTTACAGGGTGCAACAGTGCAGTAATGGCATTCAGAAATGGATGTCAGTGCTGTATTTGTGTATTTACAGGGTGCAACAGTGCAGTAATGGCATTCAGAAATGGATGTCAGTGCTGTATTTGTGTATTTACAGGGTGCAACAGTGCAGTAATGGCATTCAGAAATGGATGTCAGTGCTGTATATTGTGCGACAGTGCAGTAATGGCATTCAGAAATGGATGTCAGTGCTGTATTTGTGTATTTACAGGGTGCAACAGTGCAGTAATGGCATTCAGAAATGGATGTCAGTGCTGTATTTGTGTATTTACAGGGTGCAACAGTGCAGTAATGGCATTCAGAAATGGATGTCACTGCTGTATTTGTGTATTTACAGGGTGCAACAGTGCAGTAATGGCATTCAGAAATGGATGTCATTGCTGTATTTGTGTATTTACAGGGTGCAACAGTGCAGTAATGGCATTCAGAAATGGATGTCAGCACTGTATTTGTGTATTTACAGGGTGCAACAGTGCAGTAATGGCATTCAGAAATGGATGTCAGTGCTGTATTTGTGTATTTACAGGGTGCAACAGTGCAGTAATGGCATTCAGAAATGGATGTCAGTGCTGTATTTGTGTATTTACAGGGTGCAACAGTGCAGTAGAGGCATTCAGAAATGGATTTCAATGATGTATTTTTGTATTTACAGGGTGCAACAGTGCAGTAATGGCATTCAGAAATGGATGTCAGTGCTGTATTTATGTACTTACAGGGTGCAACAGTGCAGTAGTGGCATTCAGAAATGGATTTCAGTGCTGTATTTGTGTATTTACAGGGTGCAACAGTGAACTGCGGTGGTAATGCTGCGGTAGCGTTGTCGCCTCATAGCAAGATGTTGTCCCGTTCGATTCTCAGCTAAAGTGTCTTCTGTGTGGAGGCATCAGAATGGATGCGTGCGCGTTGAAGGTTATGCATCAGGGCAGACAACCCAGAACGTAACAATACACTACCAATCATTAGCGGACCGGAGTTCCGCTGTGGCGACCCCTAACCGGGAAAAGACGAAAGACCCAAACAGGGTGCAACAGTGCAGTAATAGCATTCAGAAATGGATGTCAGCGCTGTGTTTGTGTACTTACATGGTGTGACAGTGCAGTAATGGCATTCAGAAATGGATGTCAGTGCTGTATTTGTGTATTTACAGGGTGCAACAGTGCAGTAATGGCATTCAGAAATGGATGTCAGTGCTGTATTTGTGTATTTACAGGGTGCAACAGTGCAGTAATGGCATTCAGAAATGGATGTCAGTGCTGTATTTGTGTATTTACAGGGTGCAACAGTGCAGTAATGGCATTCAGAAATGGATGTCAGTGCTGTATTTGTGTATTTACAGGGTGCAACAGTGCAGTAATGGCATTCAGAAATGGATGTCAGCACTGTATTTGTGTATTTACATGGGGCAACACTGCAGTAATGGCATTCAAAATTGGATGTCAGTGCTGTATTTGTGCATTTACAGGGTGCAACAGTGCAGTAATGGCATTCAGAAATGGATGTCAGTGCTGTATTTGTGTATTTACAGGGTGCAACAGTGCAGTAATGGCATTCAGAAATGGATGTCAGTGCTGTATTTGTGTATTTACAGGGTGCAACAGTGCAGTAATGGCATTCAGAAATGGATGTCATTGCTGTCTTTGTGTATTTACAGGTTGCAACAGTGCAGTAATGGCATTCATAAATGGATGTCAATGCTGTACAGAGTGCAACACTGCAGTAATGGCATTCAGAAATGGATGTCACTGCTGTATTTGTGTACTTAGATGGTGAGACAGTGCAGTAATGGCATACAGAAATGGATGTCAATGCTGTATTTGTGTATTTACAAGGTGCAACAGTGCAGTAATGACATTCAGAAATGGATGTCAGCGCTGTATATGTGTATTTACAGGGTGGAACAGTGCAGTAATGGCATTCAAAAATGGATATCAGTGCTGTATTTGTGTAGTTACAGGGTGTGAGAGTGCAGTAATGGCATTCAGAAATGGATGTCAGTGCTGTATTTGTGTATTTACAGGGTGCAACAGTGCAGTAATGGCATTCAGAAATGGATGTCAGTGCTGTATTTGTGTATTTACAGGGTGCAACAGTGCAGTAATGGCATTCAGAAATGGATGTCAGTGCTGTATTTGTGTATTTACAGGGTGCAGCAGTGCAGTAATGGCATTCAGAAATGGATGTCATTGCTGTATTGGTGTATTTACAGGGTGCACAAGTGCAGCAATGGCATTTAGAAATGAATGTCAGTGCTGTATTTGTGTATTTACAGGGTGCAACAGTGCAGTAATGGCATTCAGAAATGGATGTCACTGCTGTATTTGTGTACTTACAGGGTGCGACAGTGCAGTAATGGCATTCAGAAATGGATGTCAGTGCTGTATTTGTGTATTTACAGGGTGCAACAGTGCAGTAATGGCATTCAGAAATGGATGTCAGTGCTGTATTTATGTATTTACAGGGTGCAACAGTGCAGTAATGGCATTCAGAAATGGATGTCAGTGCTGTATCTGTGTATTTACACGGTGCAACAGTACAGCAATGGCATTCAGAAATGGATGTCAGTGCTGCATTTGTGTATTTACAGGGTGCAACAGTACAGTAATGGCATTGTGAAATGGATGTCACTGCTGTATTTGTGTATTTACATGGTGCAACAGTGCAGTAGTGGCATTCAGAAATGGATGTCAGCGCTGTATTTGTGTATTTACAGGGTGCAACAGTGCAGTAATGGCATTCAGAAATGGATGTCAGCGCTGTATTTGTGTATTTACAGGGTGCAACAGTGCAGTAATGGCATTCAGAAATGGATGTCAGTGCTGTATTTGTGTATTTACAGGGTGCAACAGTGCAGTAATGGCATTTAGAAATGGATTTCAGTGCTGTATTTGTGTATTTACAGGGTGCAACAGTGCAGTAATGGCATTCAGAAATGGATGTCAGTGCTATATTTGTGTACTTACAGAGTGTGACACTGCAGTACATGCATTCAGAAATGGATGTCAGTGCTGTATTTTTTTATTTACAGGGGGAAACAGTGCAGTAATGGCATTCAGAAATGGATGTCAGTGCTGTATTTGTGAATTTACAGGGTGCAGCATTGCAGTAATGGAATTCAGGAATGGATGTCAGGGCTGTATTTGTGTATTTAGAGGGGGAAAAAGTGCAGGAAATGCATTCACAAATGGAAGTCAGCACTGTATTTGTGTATTTACAGGGAGCACAAGTGCAGTAATGGCATTTAGAAATGAATGTCAGCAATGTATTTGTGTATTTACAGGGTGCAACAGTGCAGTAATGGCATTCAGAAATGGATGTCAGTGCTGTATTTGTGTATTTACAGGGTGCAACAGTGCAGTTGTGGCATTTAGAAATGGATGTCAGTGCTGTATTTGTGTACAAAATGACAAAAAGGAGTACAGCACTCAAACGGAGCAAGGGAGTAGCGTGTCTAAATAAAATTATGAAATGTTCAAACACCATGCGCACGCTCTCCCTTTAAAGACGCTAAAGACACTCCAGTTATTTTAAACAAAAGTTCTTCTTTACCCAGATGGTTAAAGTCACTGCTGGTTTCAAGCTGAACAAAAAGCACAATCCAAAATAATCCAATGGTGAATATAATCACGTTTTTATTTCCAAAACGACAAGAAGTGAGCGCTTTCGCCAAGAGGCTTCTTCAGACTTATACAATAGCACTCATATGCATCAATTTAAATATAGCCTTCTCTATAACCATTGGTTAAGAGCTTGCAATGACAATTGATCAGATACAAACAAATAAAATTCAATGTCCCATGTTCACAAATATAAAAATACAAATACTGAGGCTGCTCTAATACTAAAACATTTGTGCATATACATTTTTAATACATAAAAATAAAGTAAAAAAATAAAAAGTAGTAACTGAACTACATTTAAAAACTAATAGTTAGGTGTTATTGCTAAGTTCAAGAAGCAAAGAACCTGCTATTTAGGTCTAAAAATCTTCCTATTTCTAAGGATAGGTTTGATCTGAACTTTATCGTTCAAGCCTGGTGGTGCATCAGCTTTCAGCCTGATGATCCATCTCACTTCACATTCCAATGTCAAATTAATGACATCACCCCCTCTAAAGCTGTTGTATATCTTCTGAAGTACATAGAATTTAAAGGTGTGTTGTGGTCCTAGTAACTGATGATGTTTAGCTAAAGCATTCACATCTGAGCCTACTCTTATATTGTAATTGTGCTCTCTAATGCGGTCTTTTAGGGCTCTATTAGTCTTGCCTACGTAAAACGATGCACATGAGACACATCTTGCTAGATAAACCACGTTTGTACTATTGCAATCAGTCTCAGTGTTGAAATAATACTTTTGGTTTGTAACTGGATGAGTAAAAATAGTTTCTTTACTTATATAGCCACAATGGTTACATGCACCACACGGCATAGTGTTCTTTTCTCTATTGACCAACTCCTCATTAAATTTCATCTTTTTAGGTACACATAACATTCTTTTTAAGTTAGGCTTATTTTTAAAGGCAAAACATGGTTTGGGTCCTACCAATTCACTAATTTCCCTATCTGAGGTCAAAATATCCCAATGTTTGTCATACAATTCCTTCAACATCTTAGTGTCTCTTGTATAATTCAAGACTGGTCTTACTATTTCTTTAGATGATTGTATAGATGTTTCATCGTTTCTACTTGTTTCTGAAAAATAGGGTTTTGCTATAGTGGTACGTAACCTGTCAACCTCAGTTATCACCTTTTCGATTAGTCCTGTATCATACCCCCTTTCAGTGAATCTTATTCTTAACACTTCTACTTCATTTTTGTATTTACTGTCAATTGGATTGTATCTAGATGCTCTTAAAAATTGACCTTTCAAAATGTTGTGAAAAACGTGGCTAGGGTGCATGCTATTTTTATGGAGCAAAGTATTTCTGTGGCATAATTTTCTATGAATAGATGTATTCAATGAACCATTCTCTAACCTGGTTATCTCTACATCTAAAAAGGATATATTAGTATCTGAATAATTAAGAGTGAATTTTAAAAAATTCGTGGATGTATTTAAATATTCAACAAAAATACGCAACTTCCCAACATCTCCAAACCATAGGAAAAACAAATCATCCACAAATCTACGGTAAAGTCTAACATAGTTCTTAAAATAGTCAGATTTACCCAGTACCTCATCTTCCCATGCTGCCATAACTAGGTTGGCGTAGCTATTGGCACAAGAAGTGCCCATAGCTACGCCATCCTTCTGGAGGTAGATGTCCTCTCCAAAAACAAAAATATTGTTACTTAAAATGGTCTCAAGATATAACGCTATGAGGTCAATTTTGGTAGGTGAAAAATTCGAATGTGTGGATAGATAGTTTCTCACATAAAGTATACCTAATTCGTTTGGTATCATGGTAAATAAACTGACCACATCTAAGGTCACTAATAAGTACTCAGTGTTTTCATTCAAATCCCTGGTATTTGTATATAAATCTAGTATAAATTGCTTACTATCTTTCAATATGGTACTATTTCTATCTACCAAGGGTCTTAGTGATGTCTCTGTATAGATGGATAGTGGTTCAGTGACCCATCCCTGTCCCGCCACTATGGGTCTCATAGGTGGATTTGTATCAGATTTATGTATCTTAGGCAAACCCTGAACCATTGGCAGCTTAGGGTTATTAACTTTAAAATACATATATAGTTCATCAGTTATGCTAGAGGTCATAACCAAATCATCTAATGTATAATAAACCTCAAACACCTTCTGTTTCACCACTTCCATATTGATTTTAAGGTAAAAATTCTCATCACTTAAAAGACATGTCATTCTATAATTATAATCAAGTGTATCCATCAAGACTATAGGGCCACCCTTATCTGCAGGCCTAATGGTTAAGGTATTATCATTCTTTAAGGTTCTTAAAGCGCATCTCTGTTTGTGATTTAAATTCTGGCCATGCTTCTTATGTCGGTAGGTTGAAAAATGTTGATGCATTTCATCCTCTAATACTCTATCAAACACCTCTAATGATGAACTTAAATGTGGTATATAAGTACTATTGGTACGGAATCTAGTTGAGTTGTTAACACTACTGTATGTCCCAAAATTCACTTTAAGTTGTAGATTCCTTGTAAATAGTTTAGTATTAATGATGGAATCCACTACATCATCCTTACTCGTGGGTATGAAACTCAAGCCTCTGTTTAACAGTTGTTCTTCTGCTTCATTTAAAACCTTACTAGACAAATTCACTATTAGCGTGGAGCTCTCTCCCACATTTTCTTTAAAGTGGGACCCTGATATTCTTCGAACGATCCCTTTCTTTTGTGTCTTCCCCTGCTGGTAGATCTTCTTCCTGTTGGGCCTTTGCCCTGTGCTATGGGGAAAGGGGTATTACCATTCTCTTTCTGTACGGCAATGGCGTTACTCCCTGTTAATATCTTAGGTCTCACTACTGCCTCAACCGAAGCGGTTGTTTCGCTGTTAACATTCATTACATCAGGAGCAACTTCTATATGTTCCAGTTGTGATAGAGGAATCTCCCTGTTTACTTCGGGAGCTGCACTAGTAATCATGTTATGTGATACAGCATTCGCAGTTTGCGATAACAACAATTGTTTGTTAGTAGTAGTCAAAACAGACCTCAGTTCATTTATACCATTGCCTTCCCTAATGCTATTAGCATTAATAGAAGGCTTCCATGCTGGAATCGTTTCATTAGATACATTATAATTTCTAAATGAAGTATTATTAATGTTTTCATTGATAGCTTGTTCTCTGGGCCACGTAAACACATTATTATTTTTAAAATCCCTAACATCTCTCGTTATTTTTACCTTTTTCTGCTCTATTAACCGTTTTTCTAAAAGCATTACATCATCCAACACCCTTTCAATTCTGTTACATGAGGTAGCATTGTCATACTTCTTACTTAAATTATCAAAACAACTATTAACACGCTCTTTCAGCTCATTTTCTTCGGGTGTATGATACTCTATAAGCAACCGCATATAACTGTAACTGAGGTTCATATTTAGTTGCTGCCATTTATATAAGAGGTCAGGGAACCTACTCCCTGATGTGGGCATTTTGAGAATGCGTAGCCCACGCGGTATAATCTTTTTGAACAAACAAGCTTCAAAGTACATTCTTTGTACCTGCAGTTTTTTCAACTTAATAAAGTTCGTCTCAAAGTCCTGTATGTCTTTAGAAAAATCCAATGAGGTGTCTGCCATTCCGACGTTATCCCCTGTTTCAATACTCGGTGTAAAGTCTATTAAAACATTGTCCTCACCGGTTAAGCAAGCTTGAAAGCGTCGCATACCCTTGCTGGTTTCATCTCTCTCCATAGAAACGGGTACATACGCAAGTTCCACGTTGGAGTCGTCGATATTAGCCATGCTTTGTAGGTGCCGTACCAATAAATAAAAAATGCACAAAACGACAAAAAGGAGTACAGCACTCAAACGGAGCAAGGGAGTAGCGTGTCTAAATAAAATTATGAAATGTTCAAACACCATGCGCACGCTCTCCCTTTAAAGATGCTAAAGACACTCCAGTTATTTTAAACAAAAGTTCTTCTTTACCCAGATGGTTAAAGTCACTGCTGGTTTCAAGCTGAACAAAAAGCACAATCCAAAATAATCCAATGGTGAATATAATCACGTTTTTATTTCCAAAACGACAAGAAGTGAGCGCTTTCGCCAAGAGGCTTCTTCAGACTTCTACAATAGCACTCATATGCATCAATTTAAATATAGCCTTCTCTATAACCATTGGTTAAGAGCTTGCAATGACAATTGATCAGATACAAACAAATAAAATTCAATGTCCCATGTTCACAAATATAAAAATACAAATACTGAGGCTGCTCTAATACTAAAACATTTGTGCATATACATTTTTAATACATAAAAATAAAGTAAAAAAATAAAAAGTAGTAACTGAACTACATTTAAAAACTAATAGTTAGGTGTTGTGCTAAGTTCAAGAAGCAAAGAACCTGCTATTTAGGTCTAAAATCTTCCTATTTCTAAGGATAGGTTTGATCTGAACTTTATCGTTCAAGCCTGGTGGTGCATCAGCTTTTAGCCTGATGATCCATCTCACTTCACATTCCAATGTCAAATTAATGACATCACCCCCTCTAAAGCTGTTGTATATCTTCTGAAGTACATAGAATTTAAAGGTGTGTTGTGGTCCTAGTAACTGATGATGTTTAGCTAAAGCATTCACATCTGAGCCTACTCTTATATTGTAATTGTGCTCTCTAATGCAGTCTTTTTAGGCTCTATTAGTCTTGCCTACGTAAAACGATGCACGAGACACATCTTGCTGGATAAACCACGTTTGTACTATTGCAATCAGTCTCAGTGTTGAAATAATACTTTTGGTTTGTAACTGGATGTATTTGTGTATTTACAGGGTCCAACAGTACAGTAGTGGCATTCTGAAATTGATGTCACTGCTGTATTTGTGTATTTACATGGTGCAACAGTGCAGTAGTTGCATGCAGAAATGGATGTCACTGCTGTATTTGTGTATTTACATGGTGCAACAGTGCAGTAATGGCATTCCGAAATGGATGTCAGTGCTGTATTTGTGTATTTACAGGGTGAAACAGTGCAGTAATGGCATTCAGAAATGGATGTCAGTGCTGTATTTGTGTATTTACAGGGTGGGACAGTACAGTAATGGCATTCAGAAATGGATGTCATCACTGTATTTGTGTATTTACATGGTGCAACAGTGCAGTAATGGCATTCAGAAATGGATGTCACTGCTGTATTTGTGTATTTACATGGTGCAACAGTGCAGTAATGGCATTCAGAAATGGGTGTCAGTGCTGTATTTTTGTATTTACAGGGTGCAACAGTGCAGTAATGGCATTATGAAATGGATGTCATTGCTGTATTTTTGTATTTACAGGGTGCAACAGTGCAGTAATGACAACCAGAAATGGATGTCAGTGATGTATTTGTGTATTTACAGGGTGCAGCAGTGCAGTAATGGCATTCAGAAATGGATGTCAGTGCCATATTTGTGTATTTGCAAAGTCCAAAAGTGCAGTAATGTCATTCAGAAATGGACATCAGTGCTGCATTTGTGTATTTACAGGGTGCAACAGTGCAGTAATAACATACAGAAATGGATGTCAGTGCTGTATTTGTATATTTACAGGGTGCAACAGTACAGTAATGGCATTCAGAAATGGATGTCAGAGCTGTATTTGTGTATTTACAGGGTGCAACAGTGCAGTAATGGCATTATGAAATGGATGTCAGTGCTGTATTTGTGTATTTACAGGGAGCAACAGAGCAGTAATGGCATTCAGAAA
>NW_025051769.1:0-13615 GCF_019279795.1 Protopterus annectens | reverse complement strand
GAAAATTGATGCTGTCATTTGAACAGATTGTCGTTACATAACAATTGTACTGAAATACCTCCTCTGGACTGAGAACATCAGATGATATAATGTATGTTGTTGTCTAAGTAAGGCATGTTTATATCCACACTGGACATAAATGTTGTTCTACCTTCACCGTGACAACAGCAGGGGACTACAGGTGTGTTGTGTATAGCCAGCATCAGGCAATGTTGTCTGACATACAGCAAGATTATTTCTAAGTAATTACAGGGGCACATATTACTTGATTCATACACATGATGTAATGCTTTCACATAACCACACATACTGACAATTAGAGATGCACTTATACCATGGCACATTCATCAATCCCACTATGGTGTTGATTTTCTCAGTGCTTAAGTGTTCTAAACCAGAGTTGAGTGACTGTAAGCATTTGTGTCCTTAACTGGTCTGCCAGAATGACATCCACCCTAATTATACTTTGCACGCATAGAGTGGCAGAGGCCTCCCCCATCAAATTTTAGCAGATAAAATGTATGGCCAGTTAAAGTACAGCTGATTGAATGACTTTGCATAGGTGGAGTTCAAATGCTGTGATAATATTTTCACGTTGGAGAATGTGATTAATAGTTGTCTTGCTATTTGGAGGCATTGTACAGCTTCATGTTCAATTCTAGCATAGGGATTCATTTTGTGTGAATGTACTGATGTCACACTACAACCATTTCATCACACCATTGTTACCCTTTGAGCTGATACACAAACACATGTGAACATAGCTTTGGATTTCCTGAAATTACACATTTGTTGTGCCATTGTAATGGTGACAGTGCTACCTTGGCACATGCATTGAGTACTGTGGTGTACACATATGCTCCAATTCTTGCGTGGTATGTGTATAGAGACACAAAGAAGCCATCCTTGACCATGAAACATTGAAATAGGACTGATCACATTTGTGTGCACATGAGCATACTTATTTAATTGCCATCATTTTGGTATGCTGATACAACATTCATAGGTTGGTACTAGGCTATTGGCCCAAGGGCCTATACAAGCCTAGCCATAACAATTCCCTGGCTATTTCTTCCCTCAGTATTTACTTCTTATCAGGTATCCTTTCGTAATTCACACGTTAATTTCATTTGTTTGTCCAATATCCATTACTACCTCCTGTGGCAGATACCAACAATACACAGCTCTGAGGAATACACTCAATCATGGTGTAGGGTTTAAATGTCTTATCTGTCAGCACAATAACTGTGTTAGGAAAGAGTACCTTACGCAAATGTATTATATATACCACATTCTGATCCCACATTTGAAACACCACACATACATGAGGTGCATAATTCCCTTCAAGGGTTATCCTCCTCATGTATGTGTTAGGCCACTTTCTGTGGCATACACAGTTAATATACAGGTTAGTGCTGACATTGATGGCATGCATTCAATTCCTGCAAAAGGTGATTGTGGCTTCTAAGCTATTCCTATTTTCCTACATCTTATATGGATGTAATGCACGCTGTGCAGATACCCCATTATGCATATGCTGTCCTTACGAATTATCATCTCAACTCAGCATTTGAATACATTCATATGTCATGTAATTCCCTTCTGTTACAATGTCATTTTGTGTAACTGTCACATCCTATAATATCATGCCTGCTTTTATTTGCCTACATTTGCTCAGGAATAGTGACTACCATTATTTATTCTGACATATGTATTGCAAAAGTTTATTATAATAAAGTTGTCTTTGTGACATAATGACCTTCACATCAATTATCGTACTAGACTTGGAATTTTTCCCCTCCCCCTGACAACTTTTTGTGTACATCTCTTTGATTTCTGTGCACCTTGTCCTCAGTACACTTTTCCTGTCTGGTAATCCATGCATTGTTGTCGTTGCCCTTGCCATTTCATATGTTTCATTTATGTGCACAGTACACTCAGTACACTTTCCCTGTCTGTATACCGCATGCATTATTTCCCTTAAGTAGCTTTTTCTGCTGTCTACATGAGCACACTGAACAGGTTTGCTCATAGACAAACCAGTTTTATTTTGCTGTGTGTGCCCCTGCTGCTCAACACAGTTTACTGACTGCCAACATTGTTGCTGGTCATGAAAACATGCTTGTATTCATGTTAGTGTGAAGAGCAGCATACATATGCAATTACCTCTGCTGCTTATCTCGCTAACAAGTAAACATTACTTAGACTTTCTGTGAAGTCTACACAATTGTTCATGAATCCCAGGGAATGTGTCAGGACCACAATGAAATACACCTGGCAATTGTTTTCCCCACCGTGTTTTATTCTTTATGCTCTGTTATATATAACGTTGATGAAAGTTCTAGTCTAGTTTCTTGCTGACAACCCAGCACAGTGCACTGTTTTACTTGAATTATAAAGATTTCTGTCTATGAATGTGTTGTGGCACTTTTTAACACCAAAATAATGCATGTCTGCTTGTTTTAACAAATCTAAAAATTAGGAAGTGATTTGTGTGGACTTAGCAAAGGAGAAGGCATTCATGTTTGAACCTCCACATATAAATATTTTAATTACTTTAAAGGAATGTAGCCTTGTATTAATATTTCATATCAACATTTTTGAAAGCATGGCTATGACTGCAAATTATAATGAAACAAATATGTCATTCACATGGCAATGCCAAAATAATGCAAATAATTATTGATGCTATTAAGGGTTAATTTAATGACTTTGCATAAGTAGAACTGTTGGCATTATCATAACGAACACAAAGTTATAACAGTTTGGAAATGCAGATATCATTTAAAATAATAAACTGTAGCTTATTGTGTGAATACGAAGATGGGCCTAATAAGTGAATGGAACAATTTGCTCTGAAATCTACAGTTACAATCATAGGAATGTAAAGTGGTAAAAGACTTGAAAATAACATTTTATGCCAGGGTCATTCATGCACACTCCCTGATAAACTATAGTATCAACTACTATGTCACAAAATAATGATGGAAAGGGAATTATTTCTGTACTACATACTTATGTGCTGCTAAAACCTAAGTATTTATTGTTGTCTTTGTGTTGTGAAAGCACGGAAAGTGAATGACTTTCTGTAAGACAATGGCTGAAGATGTCCAATCAGAGTTATTCTTTTGTAAAATGCTCATATCTTGAATGAACTAATTTGACCCAAAATGGTGACAGAAGTAGAGGTACATTTCTCTTTGTCAGCTCATACCTCTCAACCTTTATGCAAAAGAAATCTGGACAAAGCCAAAAAATAATGAGGGAACAATGGCCCAAAATTTGGGACAAATTTTAAATAACAAACTTAGAAAGTTGCTAGAATAATAGGTGTTGCATTAGCATGCATTTCCTGTAAGATTTGACATCTGAAATTCAAATGTGTATCATTATTTACTGACTTCAATCCACTTCAGTCCTCAATGAATTGGCAGAAAACCAAAAAATTATATGAGGAACAGACCTAAAATATGAGACAGTAATCTAGATATTTTGCAAAAATCTGAACAGTTGAGAAGTATGATCAGCTCTATTTCAAAGTCATATAAATGATAAGCATCTATAAATGGCAGTCAATTATTTTTCTTCAGATTCTTAATAAAAATTGCCTAAATAAATATTTGCAAGGAAGACAGTAGTCTGTCTTTGTGGGGTATCTTGTGACTGTGTCACATCAAGGTACAGTTTTATGTCTCCATGCAAATACCTGCCTTATGTTATGGCCTTAGCGAAGTTAGAAAAATGTCAACTATTTTATATTATGGGCGGCACAGTGGTGCAGCGGTTAATGTTGTCACCTCACAGCAAGAGGTTCTCCGGTTCGATTCTCGGCTGGGGTGCCTTCTGTGTGGAGTTTGCATGTTCTCCCTGTGTTTACTCCCACATTCCAAAGACATGCATCTGGAGCATTTGAAAACAGGCTCTGTGGAACCTAGTCAGACTTTCCCGGTCAACAAATGATAAATAAAAAACTAAAAAATAAATTACCCTATATTTCATCATAATAATTAAATATATTGCATTGAAAAGTATTATATCCCAATGGCCTTTTTCTTTATATCATGTTCTGTCAGCAAGTTAGGAAATTATCTGGCAATATTTGCTTAAGTGGAAAAGCAAAAATAAAAATAAGCAAGATAAGAGAACTAAGACAAGTGTTATGAGAATGAAAGATGATAAGTGATGGCAGTACAAAGAGACATAACTATAAATTTCTTAGTGCAAGAATTCTATACCAAGATAAAATAGTGGGGGGACAAAAGCCAAAATTGGTGACAGATTTTAAATATTGCTATTATAAACAGAAAGTTTCTAAAAAAACAGGTTTTGTATATTCTCTGATGGAATATAAAGTCAGAAACTCAGATGCCTGTTCTTATTTAGTGACTTTAGTCCTTGCTGATTTGCTACAAAACCACAAACTGTATGAGGAAGAGCAATGGTGAATCTACTATGAAACTAACGAAGCTTAAGCTTCAGGGGTCCGAATCCAGGAGGGCCCCTGAAGCAACTTTTTTTTTTAATGACTGAATTGTTCAACAAAATTGATGGTATTTTTAAGTGTTTGTTACTAAAATAAGGCTACTTTAGTGATTGAATCATAAGCCAATGGTTTAAATGCTTAATATTGACCTTAGAAATTCTAAGTTAGAATATGCTCTAATGCTCATTTTATATGGCCTTAAAATGGCCCGTAAAATTTTCTTAGGGGTTTGCAATGTCTGAACCCCAAGCTGTATGGGCTTGTTGAGCTCGGCAGAATCTACATTTTGGCAGTTGGATCCTCAAATCCTTTGTTGGTGCACAGCTTAATAGTTCTACAGCTCAGCTTCAGCCCTTAGGCTAGACCCAATTGGAGCCATAAAAAGACATCTGAATTCTCAGTTAAGGCAGCACTCTCTCACTTGTGCATTTTAACACCAAAAATCAGATTTTCACCACTTTATCCTAACTAGCTCCCTCTGTTGACCTTCTTCCCACTTCCTTTCTAGTAGACAATGAACCAATACTTTTTTTCTGTGCATTGATGCTGGGTGATGTGATTTTCTTTCCTCCAAATTTTCTTGTTCTTTGTTAGTGTAGCATTAAATATGCATAGGCCAAGGTGTGTTTATAAGCTTGGTCCATTGTTAGCGCAGAAGCATAATATTTTTGTGTCTATATTTCTGCTGTTTTATTAGCCAGCAACTAGTACTACAGTTCCCATATTTACTGAAATATTTCTGTTTTCTAGCATGAGATTTTTATATTTTGCTTATTCAGTTGGGTTTTTTAGAAGTGGCAGACCTGGCCTATTTCTCATTTACTATATTTCTAGAGGTAGAATTCTTTGTAGACAGTTCATCATATGTATTCACATGGGCCATGTTGAGGGTAATGCCTTTACAACAGTTTACCAGAGTCATTTTTCCTTGTGGCATCTTCGGTCCGTCCATTATGTTTTTATATAACTATTGTTTCACTTCTACAACATTTTTTTCTATTCAATATTTGTTTTGCAGAATCTGATTGGTTTGGGGCATTTTTCGGACAGTACTGTTTGAATAAAATATATATTCGATAAGGAATAAAACATAATGAACTAATAACTTTATGGCTGTAATTGTATTTTTTTATGTATTAGTCAATGCTTTGGCCTTTAGGTATATTTTATATTTCATTGATCAATTATTACTCAGTATCTATATGTTTGTGATTGTATGTATATTAACATATTATTATTTATTTATTTTTTTTTACTGTATGTACAGCATGTTACTGCTCACAGCAATAGTAATTTATTTTTGGCAATGTTATAGTTTACATTCGTAGAATCAAATGCAAGTTGAGCACCAATATTTTATTTTTTACATTTGAAGGGAATACTTTGTCCACATTCTGCCATATCTCTAACCACCTAATCTAACTTAACCTAACCTAACTTTTGCAGAATGTAGACAGTTTTCCCTTCACAAGTAAAATATACAGTAAAGATTAAGTTACCAGCTGGTAATTGTGGTTCGATACTGCCATAATGGAAAACCCTGTGAGAGATTTTTTTTAATATTTTTTACCAATAAAAAAACATTCACCCACAACCTTGTACAAGAAAATACAAATCCTAGTCCCAGAACACAGAAGAAAACATGCTATCTAAAATGCAATGCCCAGAAGTTCTTCAGCTTATTTGTAAGCAACACCTAATTGAAGTGTCCTTAATATTATTACTGTGCTTAAGCTGTACTTCAGAATGCCTATCACGAGCTGTGAAGCAGAAAGAAATCTCTCAAAGCTTTCCTTTTTAATGAACACATTTCGGTCTACCATGGCTGAAGTGTAATGCATATTGTGCATATTGTCTCTATTAAATGCCATTGCAAGGAAGCTGTCATATGACAAAACTGCATGTGAATATGTTTGCTAGGAAGAACAGAAAAAAGAGTATTTTGTAAAAATGTATTCTCATAATTGTCTAAAATAAATGATTATATTAACTTTGGTCTTTGCTATGTTTTATTTCATTATTCTATGATGCATTATGCATGTTCATAGGTTCATAGGTTCATAGGTTCATACTAGGCTATCTGCCCAAGGGCATTTATAAGCCTAGCCAGAGTTTTGTGGCTTTCGCCACCCCTTTAGTTTGGAGGATACTATGCCCATTATTTTGCTGTGCCTCTGTCGAGCAGAGACACTGAGATAATCCCTGGGGTATATCTGCGATCTCCCATCCATTGGTCAAGATTTCTCTTGAACAAAGCCAGCAAGGTGCTCTGCCTCACATGTACCGGGATTTTGTTCCACAGCATAGGGAGTCTCTGGGTGATGAATCTGTCCCTCCAGCATGTCCTATTAATAACCGTGTCAAGGTTTAAATCTCCCACCCTTGTAGTTCTGAGGGATCTAGATTTTTTTAGGTGAAGTATGTTCATCAATTCTGGGTTGGACATGGCCTCTTATGTCAGGCACAGGTCACCTCTGAGCAGATGGTAAGCGACTGAGTAGAGCTGAAGTTCCTTCAGTCGGGCAGCATAGGACATATTTTTGAGACCCTTTATCCTTTTGGTGAGGAACTTTTGGGGCCTTTCCAGTTGCTGCAGGTGTCATGTCAGATACATTCCGAATGGGGCATTGTACTCAATCATTGGCCTGATGAGTGATGAGTACAGGGGGACTATGACTTCCCTTGATCTAGATGCGAATCCCTTCATGATCAGGTGGGCAATGTAGAAGGTCTTCCTAACTACTTTGGCAACGTGAGTATCAAATGAAAGGTTATTGTCAACCTGGGTACCCAGATCCCTGATAACCTCTTCTGTGCTTAGTGGGTTGCCACCTATATGGTAGCTAGGGGTAACCTTGTTTTTCCTGAAGGGTATGACTATGCATTTTTTGGCGTTTAACTTTAGGCCATGGTTCTGGCACCAGTTTTCCATTTCTATGAGACCCTTCTGAAGGATATCTGTGTCAGATGTGTTCTCAACTATGGCGCCCAGTTTACAGTCATCTGCAAATTTTGTCAGCCGTAATCCTCCTGTGTTTGCTTGTACTTCTGAAAAGTAGATGCCGAACAGGAGAGGGCCCAGGACTGAGCCCTGTGGGACACTACTTGTGACAGGCTTTGAGTCTGACATGGCGCCAGCAACTCTGACCCTGTGGGTTCTGTCACTTAGCCAATTTGCAACCCATCTTGTGACGTATGGGTTTACATTTAAGCTGATGAGTTTTTCAATGATACCTGAGTAGGGTATTGTGTCGAATGCCTTTGCCAGGTCGAGGTAAGCTGTGTGGACTGCCTTTCCCTCATCAATGGCCTTGGTGACTGTTTCAAAAAAGTCCACCAGGTTTAAAAGGCATGATCTGCCCTTGACAAAGCCAAACTGGGTCGGATCCAAAGTCTGCAAGTCTCCTATGTCTTTATTTATGAGTTCCATTATGATCCTCTCCATAGCTTTGCAGATCAAGCTTGTCAAGCTGATGGGACAGTAATTTCCCGGGTCAGTGGAGGCACCTCCTTTGTGAAGTGGGACCACAGTTGCCGTGCGCCACTCCTTAGGCACGTATCCTGAGGTGAGGCTAAGATTAAACAGCTGCCCTAACTGTGGGTTTAATTCCTCATTGAGTTCGTGGAGCACACATCCGGGGACACCATCTGGTCCCATGGATGCTGTGTTTTTTGCCTTGGAGAGAGTAGTTCTCACCTGAGCGTTTGAGATGTTTGGGGGGGCTATAATTCTCTGGTATAGATATCTCACCTTTTGGGGGGAGGGGGGAAGAAGTTTGCACTGAACCTGTCAGCCAGTATGTTGGCAATGTCTGTAGGTTCCGTAATTTTTACATAATTTTGAACTAATTCTGAGCATATCTGGGAGTTTTCTCCCAGGTTTCTAACATAGCTAATGAAGGCCTTATGGTTGTCCTTTGAGTCCTTGGCAACTTTTCTCTCAAAATTTGCCTTGGATGATTTTATGAGAGATCTTAATTTTTTACTTATAATGATCAAGGGTGTTTTCCCTTTTAAGGATTTTGCTTTATCTTGTAGTAGCTTCCTCCTTTTGTTGTAGAGCTTGTTTAAGGCTGGGGTCCACCAAACTGGACGCTTGCCTTTGGTACAAAGGGTCTTTGTTTTGTTTGGGATTGCCTGATCCATGCAGTCCTGTAGGTGCTGGTAGAAGGCATTTGTAAGTGATTCAGCGGTTTGAGTAATGGTTTCCGCAGTCTCGGGGGCCATAAAAGAGACCACACTAGCCTTTAGAAGTCGGAAGTCAGCTTTTGAGAAGTTTTTCACTGTGGTCTTTTTTATCTCAGGTGGGGGCGGGATGTGGACTTCCAGTGAGATTAGTTTATGGTCTGATCTCACCAGTGAAGGATATACTTCCGGTGTTGAACATTGTGACCCCATGTTCGTGATGATGAGATCTAGTATGTTATCTCCTCTTGTGGGAATGGTGACTAGTTGTTCCATGGCATTTGAGTTTATGAACTCTAGGAACCTTTGGGCTAGATTGTTAGGGCTAGAGTAGTGATCCCAGTCTATATTCGGGTAGTTGTATATAACATTTCCCTAATTTTCATCCCCCATAACTTGAAAACTATAAGGCATAGGCTAGAAACTTTTTGTTCACACCAGTGACTTTGACATGTGAGATAACCAAGTACAGCAATTTTAATCAAAATCTGTGATGTAGTGGTTGAATTTTTAAAAACATTTGTGGTGATCTGCCATGGAACAACCCCAATGAAGAAGATAATACTGGTTAACCAGACCTCATTGCTGCTAGGAAGGGGATCACTATATGGCCCCTTTTCAAGGACTCCACCCCAGCACCCTTCTCTCTGCCATTTGGGCCTCGAGCTCCTTGCAAGGGCAGCAAGGCCCTTTGGACCTTCTTGGATGTTGCCCTTTTTTTACTGGTTGTGAAGGGGGCCCCATAACAGTTCAAGCTTCAGGGTTGCAAAAATGTAGGTCTGCCACTGAGGAAGACACAAAAAATATGAGACAAAAATCTGAACATTATGTGAAATTCTGGAGAGTTGAGAGGTATTCAAGAAGACAACAAAATAAGACAGGGAGCTAAATAAAACTAAAAAAAACACATAGAAGCATAACTGCTCAGCAGAGCTTATACTAATATGAAAATGTAAATAAATGAGAACAAAAATGAAATATCTATCATCTATCTATCATCTATCTATCTACCTATCTACCTATCTATCTATCTATCTATCTATCTATCTATCTATCTATCTATCTATCTATCTATCATCTGTCTACCTATCTACCTATCTACCTATCTATCATCTATCTACCTATCTGTCTATCTATCTATCTATCTATCTATCTATCTATCTATCTATCTATCTATCTATCTATCTATCTATCTATCTACCTATCTATCTATCTATCTATCTATCTATCTATCTATCTATCTATCTATCTATCTATCTATCTATCTATCTATCTATCCATTTATATTTTGGTGACCTGTCTTAGTCCTACTGGGAAGACAGAGACATTTTAAAGGTGAACCAAAAGGTGAAAATCTCAAGAAAAATAACATTCAGTAGTGTAGCTAGGGTGGGGTGAGAGGGGCAACTGCCCTGGGTTCAAAATGCTGGGGAGTGTGATCAGATGATGCCAATCCCTCTTTAATGCAATATCGGCTTTTAAAAGCCTGTATTGTATTAGTGGTCAAACTTGAGTGCCATAGCACACTATGTGTGGTTTAAACTGTAGGAACTGCTTGGTATATTGTAGCAAGCAGTTTGCTACAGCTTAAAAGTACAAAGAAGCCTTTTTTTTAAATAAAACCTGAGTGTTGTAGCATTCCATGCAGACTAGGTATGAGCTAGTCTTTCTACCAAGCAGTTAGCTACAGTTTAAGCAGAATAATTTTGCAGTGCTGTGTGCAGGCAGGGTATAAATTATACTTATTTTATTTTATTTGACATTTGTTTACTGGAAAGTCCATTTTTAGCAGAGGTGTGGGGAGAAAAGCTCCACAGTACACATTAAACAGAATTAAAAAAAATTGAGCAATGGTTACAAATATTAAGACAACAACAAAGTTGTACAATATGTGACTACAATAAAAGAAAAGTAAATATAAGCCAAGCAATAAAGCTGACCATACATTATATGTAAGATAGAAGAGAATTGCTATATTACCTGTTTGCTACAGTTTAAAAGAAGAAATGTTTTTTTTTTTTCTTAAATAAAATATGTTAAAGGAGGGTTGGGGGCAGGACATGGAAACAGGACCTGAATGGCTAGGGTGGGGGGCATGTCATTGCTTGGGGGTATGTACATCTAACTGTAATAAGCTGATCTCTTATGGCTTATCATAGTGAAGTGCTTTGTTATTTTTGCCCTTCATGTATGCAAATAGGACAAGAAAGCTGATTAGAATTCATGTAAAACAGCTTGGAATATAAAGCTATATCCGAAGTGACCACTCACATTTCAGTAACAGCAATTCAGAAAAGACTATATTGATAAGATAAGGAGATTTACCTTGTCACAGAGCTCTACACTATTCAATCTTACAGGACATTTTTGACATATTTGTAAACTAAGACAGTGAATCTATAGCTTTCTTGAAATTTATACAACCAGTTACCAGTTTTATGTGAAAAGGGAGTTTCAGTCCACTAAAAGAAAGTGTGTGCCTTCGTGACATATCATCTAATTTAGCTAAGTTCTGGGTACACTGAGTTTTGCTCTGTAAAATGTGATTTTGTCTCTGGAGCTTCTCTCCATGGACTTCTTCTAAAATGGGCATACACCAGTACAGACCATCCCGGTAAACAAATGTCAAATAAAATAATACACTTGGAATGCAAGTTGTTGCAAAATGGAGTTCTCCTGTTCAATTGTTCACAGGCTAATAGGAAGTTACTAGACTAATGGCCCTACAGCCCTTACAAGCCTAGCCATGTTATACCCGATTTACCCTAATTGACCTTGGTTAGATGGGAGTTAATCACAGAGCAGTTTATGATCAGCACTGACTATCCCTATCCATGAGGGATATGGGCGCCACCCCTATGGTGAATTTGCAGTTTCCCATCCACCTGTCCAGGTTGCTCTTGAATGGGGTCAGTGAGGAGCTCTACTTCATGTGAGTTGAGAGTCTGTTTCAGAGTAGTGGCAATCTCTGGGAGATACAGTTGTCTCTCCAACATGTTCTGTTAATGCCACAGTCTAGGTTAAGATCCCTAAAGCAAGTGAATCTTGTTTCATCTGATTTGCAGAAGTGCAGCATATCCATTATGGCAGGGTCAGAGACTGGCCTGCGGGCAAGCACAAAATGCTTCTCAACAGCCTATAAGATACAGAGTACAGTGACAGGGCTTTCAGTCTATCCATATAAGTCATGGTTTGGAGGCCCTGAATTGTCCTGGTGAGAAACCTCTGTGGTCTCTCCAGCTGCTGCAGGGGTCTGGTCTAGTACATGCAAAAGGGGTTATTGTACTCTATTAGTGATCTAATGAGGGTTAAGTACAGTGCACTTATTACATCTTTAGAACTGGATGCAATGCCCTTACTTATGAGATGCACAATGTAGAAGGCTTTCCTTACCACTGTGGAAACATGGTGATCAAAGTTTAGATTAATATCAATCCTGTTTTCCAAAGTCTCACATCACTAAGTTTGAGCTTCAGGGTTGCTGTCAATACTGTAATTAGCACAGAATTCCTCTTTGCCAAAGGGGATAATAATGCACTTTTTTGCATTTCGTTTTTGACCATGGCTTTGGCACCAGTCATTTGTCTGTGCTAGCCACTTCTGTAATATGTTAACATCATTGGAGGACTCAATGGATTGCACCCAATTTGCAATCCTCAGTGAACCTATTAAGCCACAGGCCATCTACTTTAGCCTGAACTTCCGAGAAATAGATACTAAACAGAAAAGAGCTCATCACAGATCCCTGTGGTATGCCACTGGTGACTGGTCTACTGGTAGAGGTGGAGTGCCCGACTTTGACAGCGTGTGTTCTGTCGGTGAGCCAACTGACTACCCATCTAGTGATGTAAGGATTAATCCCCAGCTGGGAGAGTTTCTCAATGATACCTGAGTGGAGAATTGTGTCAAAAGCCTTGGCTAGGTCAAGATAGGCAGTATGCACTGTCTCAACTTCATCAAAGGCATTGATGACATTCTTGAAGTCTACCAGGTTTACCAAGCATAATATACATTTAATGAAGCCAAACTGGGTTGAGTTAAGAGTTTGAAGAGTTTGAAGGTTGCCTATGTCCTTGTTGATAATGTCCATGATGATTCTTTCCATGGCCTTGCAAATGAGGCTGGTTAAACTTATGGGGCTATGGTTCCCAGGGTCAGTTGATGGGCCCACTTTGTGCAAGGGGATTACTGTTGTTGTTCTCTACTCTGCTGGAACAAAGCCAGTTCTCAGGCTATGGTTAAAGAGAGTGCCAAGTGGTTCTGCTAGGTTTTGTTTTAGATTGTTAAGAAAGTATCCTAGGATGTTATCAGTTCCCAATTAGGCTGTTTTTGGCCTTGAAGAGCACAAATATGACATGTCGTCTAGAGATACTAAGCAGAGCACTAGTGTAAGGAATGCTTTGGGATATGGCTGGTGGGGATAGGGGGTGAAGTTTGTGCCAAATCTGTCAGCTAGCAGGTTGCCATTTTCCTCCAGTACAGTATGAGTAGTACCATCCTCTACTAGTTTGGTACATAGCTGGGTACTCCCTTTTAGATTTCCGACATAGTTAAAGAATGCGTTATGGTTAGCCTTAACTAGGGATGCTATTTTAGCTTTGTAATTAACTTTAGAAGCCTTTACAAAATATCTGATTTTGTATGTCCAAGCTGTGGAGGAAATTCTTCCTCTGATAAGTCAGTTCCCTCTTGTTCTTAGACATCAGTTTCTTCTTCTTTTTTATATACTCTATATATACTTGAGGTCCACCAGTGTGGTTTGTTTTTTCAGTAGGACCTGGTTTTGTTCCAGTCAGGTACAGCTGAGTCTACACAGTTGTTTAGGTGCTTTTACAGAGCATTTGTGTACACCTCTGCATAAGAGTCATTGTTGACCATCTTTGCAGGGGGTTTGAAACTTTTTATACAATCACTTAGTAGGCTGTAGTTAGCTTTGGAAAAAATGTT
>NW_025051768.1:0-13506 GCF_019279795.1 Protopterus annectens | reverse complement strand
CCTTCGACAGCAACATGCACTTCCCTAGTATGGACTCCCGCCATGCCCACGTCAGCTGGCCCAATACACTCTCACGCATAGCTGGGTGAGCCACGTTACACGATTAAGCACATACCATACCCTACACCACCCTCGGCATGCACCATACCTCCATGTGTCTGTGTTGCTATACCTACAGACATCCCCCTCTGTTTGCTGAACATCCATGCTTCGCAGCCCTGCACTGGCCACGCCCTAGACACACGACCATCGCATAACTGTCGCGTTACGGTACATGCGCTCTACAGCCCGGTACTACCGAGCGTCCTGCTGATGGAGGTAGTTAATGGCATGGCACCCCGGACGATGGACACGGTATATGACTATGCCGACACATATCACAGTGCACTTCCGCTACATTTCACGTGACTGGTAGGGACCATGCTATTCCACACACAGAGACATGGTGGTACTGGCCTTTTCACAGGCATACAGTGGTATTCCTGTTCCATGCACATGTGCTGTATGGGCACATGTGCAGGCTGTTCTGCATCGTAGTTATGTTCACATGTGTGTGGTGCGTCACTTGACAGTCATGGTGGGTCCTCATGAGATTGCATCACCACATACTCCACAGCTAGCCACCACATGACTGCCATACATTTGCAGTGTGGGCCCTCACGCCCAGTGTGGTGGGTATGTCTCTGCTGTTTGGCTCAGCATCCACGATTCTAATGCAGCATACAACACTCATGCAGGCATTGCCAACACAGATGTTGCTGGCATCATGCCTGCCAATGGGGTACCTACCAACAATACACACTCTCACTCACTACAGGGTTCCAATCCATGGCTGGACATTGTGAACTTACAAAAACGTAAAAACACACTTGAGAAAACAAAAAGAATGCTCAGCAGTAGTTGCAGTCACAAAGCCTTAACGCAAATTTATTGTACACCAAGTAAAATAGCGTTTTCGCTACTAAAAACAATGTAGCTTCTTCAGAGGCTAAAACACAGTAAAAAAAGGCGCCAACCACAATTTATACTGTGGCCGGCCTCATTAGTTCAGCTGGAATACGTAAAATACATCACTTCCTTGTAAAAACAAACACAATATCTTTAGATCCATATAAAATGAAATTAAAATTAAAAGTGATAGTAAAAACAAAAATAAGTATAAATATAAATATAATTGTGTATACAATGTGTGCAGTATACCTACTGACTCTAAATTTTATTAACTTGCTAGCTTAAAATACAAAACTGTACATAAATGTATATAAGTAATATATGCTATTTTTTAAGAATATATATTTTGTATGTTTTTATGTTTTGTATTTTTATGTACCTTCTAAAACTACATCAAACAAGGTAAACTATCTTAATACCAAAAATGAAAATCACCACATAAATGGATAGTCAGCGTAGAAAAGACCTATATTTTAGCACGGGGGCTATGTTGCAGCTCTCATTTAACCCTGGGAAGTTAAAGGCGTCCAGTTTTAATTGCCATTGTAATTCTAAAATCTCTAATAAAAGAGAAGTAGGTCCTCCCCTCACTGACTTCTGTTTACAATCTATACCCATGAAAACAAAATTGTGCCCAGGGTTTGATGCAACATGCTTTGCAAGTGCGTTTTCAATTTTATTATTCCTAATAGCATAAGTGTGCTGGTATATGCGCTCTCTGAGTTTCCTGTCGGTTTTACCGACATAAAATGCCGGACAACATACGCAGAGAGCTACATAAATAATAGATTTGGTGTCACAAGTAATTCTGTAATTGATCAAGAATTTTTTGCTACTACCTATGCTAAATGAGTTCCCTGTCCGCAAAGTATGACACCAGTTGCATGATCCACAGGTAAAACACCCTTTTGTTCTGTATGTGGCCTGAACTGAAGGAGTTGATTGTAATAATTCCTTTAAGTTGTTGCCTCTCCTAAAAGTGACCTTTGGTTTTGGGCCTAATTTCTCAACCAGAAATGAGTTGGTAGTGATAAAATACCAGTTCTTATCAATGATCTCTATTATTTCTTTTGAATTCAAATTAAATACTGTTGAGAAAGACAAAGTGTAGTCTATTCTAGGTTGTTCAACAATAGAACCAGGAATAAGTCTTGTATCTGTAATGCCATTAACCTGGGGTTGATCCCCCAAGTTTGTTGTATTTCTATCAGCTATTAAGGGAAAAATAATCCCAGTCCTTCTTTTGTTAGTCACTTCAAAGGTTAATTCGTCTATAACTGAGGGTGGATAACCTCTGTTTAAGAAAAATTCAGCAAGGACAGTACATTCTTTTTCAAATTCTTTAAAGTCACTACACATACGCCCAGCCCTGACTAATTGCCCTTTGATAATGGCTTTTTTTAACTTGTATGGGTGGGCGCTTGTGTAGTGTAAAAATGAATTTAATGCGTGTCTCCTTACGGTAAATGGATGAACTAAACCTAAGGTTATCTATGTCCTTTTTAAGTTTGACGTCAAGGTATTCTATCTCACTGGTGTCAAACTTAAAGGTAAACCTAAGGAATGTGGTAGTATTGTTGAAATAATTAATCAACTGTTGTGCCTCTTCTTCATTGCCCCTAAATAGAATGAAAATGTCATCAAGAAATCTTGTATAGTGACAGATTCTACCTTTCCATGTGGGGTGATTCAAAACAAACTCTCTCTCCCACCTTGCCATAAACAGGTTAGCTACTATGGCTCTGCATGGGGAGCCCATTGCTACACCTTGCTTTTGGATATAATATTCATTTCCAAAGACAAAAAAGTTGGAAGCCAAAACAATGTCTAAAAGTTCTGTGACATTATTTATCTCATCTCTTGGAGCTTTTAATTCCAATAACAACAACTCCAACCACTCAATAGCCTCCGAATGTGGAATTGAGGTGTATAGGTCGACAACGTCGACTGTCAAAAAGTTGTAAGTTTTGTCAAATCCAATATTGTTGATACTAGAAAGAAAGCTCCATGAATCCTTACAAACACTTGGAATAAATTCCAAGTATTTGTTTAGGAGAAAGTCTATGTGTTTGGCTGATGGGTACGTGATGGATGATCTCCCATCAATCAGGGCCCTCATAGGTGGATCCCCAAGATTCTTATGAATCTTGGGAATACCAAACATCACAGGTATCCTAGGTTGAGAGATGTTAATGTATTCAAAGGTGTCATGGTCTATTCTTCCTTCAATGAAAAGGTCCCTATAGTACCCTTTAATCCTATGGATGTTAGTATTCATTTCGTTGATAGATGAATTGGAATAGGCAGGTGTGTCCAAAATCAATGACATTTTTTCATTATAAAGACTATTTTCAAAGACAACCAGGCCCCCTCCTTTGTCGGGTTTCATAACCCTGACAGAGAAGTCTTTAAGTTGGTTCAAGGCCTGTACTTGTTCTTTTGAGATGTTAAATGTACATTTTCTAGTCCCTTTAGTTTTGTCTAAATGCCTAATATCCAGTTCGCAAGCATTTTCAAAAATACGCAAGCCAACGTGTAAAGGGGGATTGAAGGAGCTTGGGACCTTTAAGCCTTGTCTAACTTCATCACTAGAATTGTTGAATAATAATTTTAAATTAAGTTTCCTGACAAAACATTTAAGGTCAATCAAGACTTTGACAACGTCAAAGTATTTTGAAGGGACAAAGTTGTTACCTAAAGAAAGTAACTCTACTAACTCTGGTTCCAGAGTGAGTGATGAGAAGTTATAAATGGTAAAATCCCCTTTTCTATTTTTAACAATAGTTGGTAGGTTGGGGACCACAAGAGGAACCATCTCGGTCATTAATTCTTCCATTTCTTGTTCTTCTTCCTGTTGTCTTGGCTGGGCCCCTTCCCTAAAAAATGCTGATTGTCATTTTTGGCATTATTCGGTGGGTTACTCCCATTCGTAAGCTGAGTATCAGATCCCCCTACTTTATTTTTGTTCCTATTGCTCCTCCTTACAACATTCCAGCTGCCTGTAGTATCTGTAGAATTTGTCTTATTTGAAAGCTCATTAGTAAACTCTTGATCTTCCTCATCCTCAGGTATAATAGTAACCTCTTTAATTTCTAAATTCCTTAATTTAGGGTAAGCTGTGTTGGATGAGTAAGCCTGTCTGTCCCTAAACAGCTTCCTTGTTTTTTGATTTTTAAGCTTCCCCATATAATTGTCAATACTGGCAAAAATGCGTTCATAGTCGAACTTGAACTTTTTAAAATTAACATACATTCTGATCTCATCATCAATTTGGTTGATTTCTGCACTTAAAGTGTCAATATATGTGGAATAATGTTTGACAATGAGTTCCAAAAGCTCAAGTCCTTGTTTCTGGAACATAGTCTTTAAATCAAGGAGAAAACCATTGTCCGTGATCAACCCCGAGGGTGTAAAGCTGTTCCTTAACCCCTTGGGTATCATATTCTCGGATATACATTGTTTGAAGTAAGCTACTTCCAATTGAAGCTTACGTATTTTGAGAGTTTTAGCATCCAGTATTTTAAGTTTAGCTGTAATATCAAAACCATCTCCCTTAGAGTTCCCTGTTAGCTGCACCGGCGGTTCATCATTCAATGGTTGTAAAAAGCGAAAAAAGTCACCTGTATTTTTCAACCAGTCCACGGCTGATGTTACGCCTATAAGTGCCCCTCCTAGCTGTCCTCGGTTAATAGCGGACGATTCTTCTAAGGGAAAAACGTTGGTATCGTTATTGGTAACACATTGGGACCTTTGCTTTTGTGCAGGCGGTATGGAATCCTCCAAAGAGTTCGCACTGGAGCAGCCCTGTGTTTGCATCATAGTATGCGCAGGTTTTATTATGGTCCGTGGATTCTGTGTTGACAGCTTATTCACAAAATTGCTTTCAGAACCCTTTTCCGTAGCAGCAACAGCTCTCCTATTACCCGTAGAGTCAAATCCACAACTGTCAGTAGGTACGGATGCGGGAAGTCCGCTACCCTTTTCAATGTTAGTGAGCCTTAAATTAAACACATCAAGTCTCTCCGAAATGCTCACCAATAAGGAAGCAACATCTGTGTTTACGGGAGGGCTAGTCCCGAATAAGTTCGGACTGGGTGGACTGCCTGAGCACTCGGAAGCCATCAAGAACTTACAAAAACGTAAAAACACACTTGAGAAAACAAAAAGAATGCTCAGCAGTAGTTGCAGTCACAAAGCCTTAACGCAAATTTATTGTACACCAAGTAAAATAGCGTTTTCGCTACTAAAAACAATGTAACTTCTTCAGAGGCTAAAACACAGTAAAAAAAGGCGCCAACCACAATTTATACTGTGGCCGGCCTCATTAGTTCAGCTGGAATACGTAAAATACATCACTTCCTTGTAAAAACAAACACAATATCTTTAGATCCATATAAAATGAAATTAAAATTAAAAGTGATAGTAAAAACAAAAATAAGTATAAATATAAATATAATTGTGTATACAATGTGTGCAGTATACCTACTGACTCTAAATTTTATTAACTTGCTAGCTTAAAATACAAAACTGTACATAAATGTATATAAGTAATATATACCAAAAATGAAAATCACCACATAAATGGATAGTCAGCGTAGAAAAGACCTATATTTTAGCACGGGGGCTATGTTGCAGCTCTCATTTAACCCTGGGAAGTTAAAGTTTTCATTTTTGGTATTAAGATAGTTTACCTTGTTTGATGTAGTTTTAGAAGGTACATAAAAATACAAAACATAAAAACATACAAAATATATATTCTTAAAAAATAGCATATATTACTTATATACATTTATGTACGGTTTTGTGTACTTTTAAGCTGGCAAGTTAATAAAATTTAGAGTCAGTAGGTATACTGCACACATGTATACACAATTATATTTATATATTTATACTTATTTTGTTTTTACTTATCACTTTTAATTTTAATTTCATTTTATATGGATCTAAAGATATTGTGTTTGTTTTGCTAAGGAAGTGATGTATTTTACGTATTCCAGGCTGAACTAATGAGGCCGCCAGCATGTCTGCAATGGTTGGCGCTTACTGTGTTCCCCTCTGGCTAGCTATATTGTTTTTAGTAGCGAAAATTATTTTACTGGTACAATAACCATAAGTATATTAGCGGTGACTGCAACTTTACTACTGCTGAGCATTCTGAAACGATCTTTGTTTTCTCATCAACTGAACATTGTATTAACCCTGTGGACACATACATGGTACTGTCATGCACATGTTATGTCCTAGGACCGCGGTCCCAATGTCACCTCCACGATCTCCATTAGTTGTTGTATCTCCGCCAACCTGGCTGTTATATGTCTCTGCAGCCTTTTTGCACACTTGAATTGACTGCTAGCCTGTTCATGGGCGTTGTATGCCTTGACCACCACTACCACATCTATCACACCACTACATGGGTGGTACTGCATTGTCACGTATGGGGCTGCGTTTGTACACCCAACGCATGACTGGGCCATTCAGTGCGGCACTGGGGCCACATCCTCACATACATGCTTCATACACTCATTGACGACCTCCATGCCTTTACTGGCACCCTTGTTGGGCTTCTGTGCGCCACAGCACACCACATCCACATGCTGGCCACCTGTCATACCATTGCATGGGTGGTTGGTGTGGTACAGAGGTAACAAATCAGACATTATCCCTTCATTGCCCTTCCTTCAGCGCCATTCCGCCATTCTGGTATTGCCAATGTATGCAACTAGCATCAAGCATCGGTGCCCACTTATGTCTCCAGGATGTTATGCCATGTGACTCCTGTTGCAGGATTCACAGTGGTGCAGAGCATATCATGCTACCTACAACATGTCAGGTACATGTGACATTGCACAGTCCTCCAGTCATGTGGCCCCTCATGCTCACTATTTGCTTACATACACTACATGCTGTCACAGAGTACTGTCCATGCCTACATACCACATGCTACGCTTGCCTGGCAGCATTCTAGCTCAACCTACTTATACTGCTAACAACCTATACGAATTGTCGGTGGTGGCAGATATATCATGTAGATGTCATTGCATCAGTTACATCACACATAGTGCATACATCACCTGCTTGCATAGTGACAGTCATGCACTGTGTACCACATGGATACTGGGTCCCTATACATGCATATCACTGTACATGGTTGCTGTACCTAGCTTCACCCCACATGGTGCTGTGGCTTATACATATTCCACTGTGGTGTGGGTACACATCTGCAGGGCCACACATTTCTTGGACTGTATGTCTTATTGGTACATTGGGTGCCCTTGTACCTGCCAATGCCATACACACATGTACACCAGCTGGGCAGTGTTACAATAACACGTATTGTGGTTGTACCTTACACAAGCGGATACAACTTTTACATGTCAGGGTATAGTCATGCCGTGATGTCTACCCAGCTCAGACAGTTTACATATGTGAAATGACAGTCGTGGAACACATCTGTACTCACTCTGCATACCACTTACCACAGGGGTAGTTACATCTACTCTGCCGAGTGGGCCATGTTCTCCGCATTGACTGATGCATGTAGTACTTTCTACATGGTGTTTGCAGTGGGCAGGGTGATTGGAGCACTCCTGCATGTGTGCACATGCCACATTGCTCAGCCTGGGCGCCTACCAGTAGCTGGACTCCTCACGCCAGACTGGACACACTACTTTCATGCTGTGGGACATAGAGTCCTGGTGCCTGCATCCCACAGGGGACACACTGTTGGCACTGGTCATCGTGATAGCTCCCTTGCTGGTAAGTGACACCAGACCCATGGGTACCACCACAGCGAAGTACCGTAGATGCTTATACAGTTGACATCCACCTCTGCCGCTGTTCAGTGGACACTACCATGGGGGGTGACATCTATTGTGTACATTGCACATAATGTTTACACACCGCCCTTTCACCGGACGATCATGGTTGCACACATTGCACCTGCTACAGACGCTTTGGACATGGTTACTTGCTGTTCCTCTCCATTTCGGTACCTATTCTGCTGCTACTACTCTGTCCCATATGTGCCAGGCCATACATATCCTGTTTAAGTGTACAGCACATTAGGTATCCATCTCTCCATCATGCATGCTATGCCTGTGGATACTGTAATATGGCATTTCCTGAACACATCCATCATGACAGGTTTGCATTACACATAATTGACATAGTCAATTTTACTGGGCGCCGTAGGGCATACGCAGCACGTCAGATGCGCGCATTCCGTTATGACATTGACTTCCGGTATATGCCCCATACACATGTGTGCTGTGACACTATACATACATGTCCCTATCCCTGCTGTGGCACTTCATTTGTTGGATATCCACTGCCAGCATCGAAATGCATTGAATTGCAGTGGTATTGTTCTGTGTTTGAAATCCCTATGGCCCGGACCCTTTGAGTTTATCCCGGCTGTGTACATGTTGTCCCACTGCTGTGCACACGCTGTCCACAGTCGTTGGTATGCTCCATACTGCGGTAGCACTACATAACTCACCTTTCACCACTCTCTGCCTGATGGACAGGTATCTTACTACACACACACCGCTCACATACAGGTGCAGATTCGGCCATACGTGTATCATCTACAAGTTGAACACCAGTACATCTCGATGGGTTCGATATACCTTTCCGGTCTTTTGTCCCGTATTCCTCGCTTCACTTGCTTGATACATGTTAGTGTTCTCTTCACTCGTTTGTTCGGTGCCGAACACAATACGGTTTTGAATATCCAGGGAGTCTTCCTTATATCCGTGCGTCACTCTGCGTGCATAATGGGTTCATCACGCCAATAGCTGTTCCACCGATTGTTATTACTTATGCGATATCACCGTGCACTTCCTCCTCCCATCTGCATATTTATTCTGCCGCGTGGAACTAGGCCATGGTTCATTCTTCGTCGTGGCGGTTGGTTATTTACACTACCTTACGTGGGGATGGTATGTATTGTATCATGTTGTGTGTGACTGCATCCGCTTATGTGTGATTATCAGGGTACATTTTAGCTGTGGTGTTAGCCATTAGTGATTGTGTAATGTTGGGTATGGTATTTTGTCTGACATGTGGGTGTCCGTGTCCTGGCGGAGTCTGTTCGATGGCGTTGTATTCGGGGATGTGTAATATAGCAGCATATTCCCGTACATTGAACGGATGCAGGATGCATCCGCTACGCTATAAGCCTACGCTGGTTGTTGGGCGGCGCCGCCGTCATTGACCGCCCGGCGGATGTTCGCACGCGTTTACCATCCCTTGGCATTTTGTCACGGATATTACGTGATTGTGGTCCCCACTTGGGACGGCCTGTATGCTACCGGGTTGCCTCCCTATTCGGTGGCGCGCTGGTTACTTAACAGTCGTAAACACAGCGTATTTACGGACGGCACGTAACACGACCAGTGCTGGACAGTACATGCATTTTCGCGGTACATGCCATTGATGCCGTAACGCTGTCACGTGTGATCGCAAGCTGGAGCTTTCTCCACGAAGTATGGCCGCCATACATACCGGTCAGCGGTTTGTACATGCGCCCTTTGCATCTCCTGTTGGCTATGGTCCTGTGGTGGTACATTCTGGGACATTTCCACTTTGCATCGCTTTATCGCCGCCACGCCGCCTAGCCACTGAGGAGCCTCTTTGCACTACTTAGGGTACTGCTGCATATACGCCTGTGGTTCCTATACTGTATGTTTCACGATGTTATTCCACCCGCCTGTGACATGTCACCCACATACACATTTTACAGTGGCACACACATTACACGACACACAGCCGGAACACACAACACCTCACCCTCACACATACATATATTGCCGCCGGTAATCGACGGTTGCAATACAGCACCACGCTGACTGCATCGCCAGCGGCGGTGTGTACTTCCCGCACTCTTTGGCGCATCCTAAGAAGGCGACACGCACATGTCCTGTTACTGTACTGCGGGCCTGCCATCATCCTGACCAGCGGGATATGCATTGATGCAGGCTGACATTTCCATGGCTGGCGTTTCCTGCTCGGCCCACCTTCCGGATGATCGGGTTGTCGTCACTATGTGGAGATTCTCAAGGCCTACTTCTGTAAACTTGCATCCCCGATTCCATATTTACCTGCTGTACTTTATATCTGTGTATGTGTACATATTTCACGTGTAATGATATCTATCTCCATATCTGTGTATGCACATAAGCATATGTAGTCGACGGCGCTTAACGTGGCAGCACATGGCCACGCCGCTCGCTGTAGGACCGCAAGGTTGAGGCATGCCCATGCTCTGCTGATTGCAGTGTTTGGGTGCTGCCTATGTTGAGTCAATAGCACATAGGTCCGGCTACGGGTACATACACATTATATGGACATGTTTGTGTGGCGCCCATTTCACTGTGTGTGTGCAGGTAGGGAGGTGTCAGTCCATGGGGCCTACGCTGTCAGGAGTATGTGCTATACGCTCCTCTTGCCAAGGCATAGGCATATTGGCACGCCTGCCTACCTACTGGGGCTGGCACAGGTGTTCTGGGCGCTGAACGCCTGTGCCTGTGCTTGCCTTGGCAGTTGTGGCGTGGCTTGTGGTCTTACACCATTATGTCCCTGCAGCAGCTGTTTCGTAGGATCATATACTGTGTAGCATACAACATACTATGAATATGTAAGCATGTGCCTGAGTACTGCAAGGCTCCACCGACGTATCCAAGCACCGGAACTGATTTCAACATCCCAAACACACACTTTATGATTATTCTGGTTTGTGCGTAGCCTCATTATGCATGCTCTTGCATGTGTGTGTGCATTTGATGGGTGTCATCATCCACGGCTCTGAGTGCATAAATAGCATCCCCACAAGGTATCCTTTTGTGTGATGCCCCTTCACAATACTCAGTACAGCTGTGAGGCATGCTTGTGATGAAGTGGGAGTCATGAAGCTCTAGGGCCGCCAGCACACACATCCATGATAATGTCCCCTGCGATTGCACGCCAACCCGGCACCGATGGAGGGTATCCTTGCGTTTATGTAGCGCTTCACCCTTCTCCCCGGATGGTGACTGATTTCTGGTGCGTGACAGTCCATCGCGTGCATCTAGTACCTCCGGTATTGTGCCATGGTGGTGGGTATGGGCGATATTGCTAGCCAACTCTCCTGAGATCTGGGGAAGTTTATATACTCATGGGTGCTGAAACAGAACATGGCAATCCAGGAACTGGTGTAGTACCCTTGATGCTAATGCCTGTGAGATGCCCATTATATCCCCGGCTGGCCTTGAAAGGTACCTGTAGCCAGTATCTGCGCCTCCGCCACACCTGTGTCCACTGGGATGGGCCCTCTGTTGTCTCTGTTCTCAGGCGTGGCCGGTACAGCTCCACTATTTGCTGTAACGTGTCCCTGTCCACCTGCAGCGCTTACTATCTCCAGGTCTTGCAGCCCTTGGTGGTCACCCTTGGTCTGAACACTCTCCTTCCCTGAGGCCTACGGTTGTCGGCACCTCCCTCCGCAACTCCGCTCGTCTCTGACACATACCGATGCATTACGTGCCAATGGCGGCACCCAACATATACATATTAAAAGTTCTCATGTGTTTGTTAATTTCACGGAAGTGCATTTCTGGGAAATCGTGCTGTGTGTTGTGTGTGCATTCACACTTTATACCGTTGTGCTGTACAATTCGGTGATGTCATTGGGTGTGTTCAGCGTCAGATCTGCGGATTATCTTCCGTGTTTTATCACAGTAACTGCAACGCTGTTGCCTTTGGTACATTACACTTGTCGTACCAGCCAGCTTACATCTACCTTACTGTTTCTTGTAATCGCCAGACCTACTATTGCCTGCAGGTATCCTGCAGGTTACGGCATATGATGCATTTTGTCTGCCGCCCGCCTGTGAATGCTTACCTCTCTGTACTTGGCTGTGCTTATTCTCGGTTCTTGCTCTTTGCATTTCTGCCACATCCCTACTATCTTGCATTCCCGGCGGCCCCCTTCCAGTTTTATGGAGTCTGCATGCAGAGCTGCTGCCGCTTGTCTCTTCCTGGATTGATTGGTGCTGATTGCTCATTACGGCTCCAATTACACTGCTTCCGGTATTTCCTCATTCGTGACACTTCCTATATCCGTGGTTGTTGACGGGGAGGCCGCCACATGACCGCTGGGGAACGAAATAATCCCTCGGGCAAGACATGCATCTGTGCACGATTATGCAGCTCTCAGCGATCTATTTCACATCACTGTCCTGTTAGTTGTGATGTGCATTGTACAGCCCATGTTTGCTGGCCCAATGTGCTTCCTCCACAGTGGCACGCCTCTGCGTATTGACATGTGTATTCCCGTGGTAGGCCACTGTGTAATACTGCGCTTGTCTATCCTTACATAATCAAGCATGTTTTGCGATTCACTATCTGCCTCATTTGCATGGCATTGATCACACACATGGTTACGGCGCCTTAACACTGCCGCTTACCCTTTTGGCAACCCTTGCGCTAAGGCTTTCCATACATACTATGGTGTGTAGGCTGTGTTGATGTGTATTATACTGCTCTTTTTTAGGACATTATTATTTCATTGTTTTAAAATTCCTCTAAGACATGTCCGGGGGTTCTATGTGGTTTCGCGCATATACCATTTATGTCATTATTTGTATTTTCTTACGTTTCTTTGACATTCTCGTGCCTTTTCGCCATTGGCATGTTGCACCTGTATGATACCTGACGCTGACAGACTTCCGTTACTCCTGGTCATGTTTGGGTAAATGTAAACCGCTTTTTGGTTTCATACTGTTGCCCTTATGTTACGCCCGCGCACTTCGCAGGATCGCGCATTTGCCTTCTATTCTATGGTGCAATACCGCACACAGTGTGTTTAGCATACCTACCGGGCGGCGTAGGTTCGGGCGACGCCGGTAGTGCACGGGATTGCACTGAATCGCTGTGCCATATTTGCATTATAACGCCAATCATTATGCGGCGCCTGAAGCAAGGTTCATGGAACTCAAGGTTTTGTAAAAAAATTGTTCTCTTGGAGCTTTTCTTCCTGGGCTTCTACTGAAAATGGACTTGTAATCCAGTTGGACTCTCCCAGTCAACAAATGTAAAATAAAATTAAATAAACCAAACACATATATTACATAATTAGATATGACAGATACTATACTCACTTATATTACCCTGTACATATATAACAACAATTTGCAGACACAGGTACACTGTTGACCATAGCGACAGATAAAATGAGTTTGATACTGTTGTAGTGGATATGAAAGGAAGCCCTTTTGTGTTAATTCACACCACACTAGGATAAGGGTATTGCAAATTATATATATTAACTAAGATATAGCATATTGCACAAAGGATAACTGCACTGATGATTAATATTGCACCGCAAAGAGATAAAATGGATGGATAAAAAAGAAAAAACATGAGTAAGAGTTCAGTACTGGGGGTCGGTACAGATGGTAGAGGTAGCTAGACTCTGTTATTGTGGAGAGCAGGAAAGAATTCCTGACAGTATAGTAGGTGGAAAAAATGGCAAAAGCCTTTTGTGTTTTAAAATTTTACTGCACCCCTTTCCAAATTTTT
>NW_025051767.1:0-9903 GCF_019279795.1 Protopterus annectens | reverse complement strand
GTTTTTCCCAAATCTTTTTAACAACTACTCAAAACCCACTACTTTAACAACTCGCTATGCCCATGTGACCCCCAGGCTAATCCACTACATGTTCATGATCCTCTGTATCTGTATATATCTTAACTAATTATGTTCTATTCTGTTTGTATCTACTTATTCACCTCTGAAGACAGTTAAAAATTTTACCTACATACAAGTGGTATGCTTCTGGAATACAGTAATTGTATCTATACATACATCTGTGAAGAAATGTAAAGTATGTTCTTGTATAATATTGTATGCATTTAGGAGAAAGTGTTGTGATTCATAAAATTGTTATTTGTAAGTGGAGCTTTTCTCCCCGGGCCTCTGCTGAAAATGGACCTGTGTCCAATCGGACTTTCCCGGTCAACAAATGTAAAATAAAATAAAATAAATAAATAATAAAGTTACCACAGAATTCAAAGAGAACTTAAATTAAATTCTATGAGAAAAATCACACAAACAATATACAACTAAATACTGAAATAAGTACAGTAAAGCTTTTGCTCTGACAGAAAGTCAGACAAAAACTAGAATTTCTATATGCTGTGCACTACTGCTCACAGTCTGACCTCTTTTTAACAGCAAATATCAATAAATCACAGAGAAAAGATTGCTTAGAGAAGCTCTGGTTTGTCCTCCCTGCAGTCTCTGTGACTTGATAGCTGACTAGGTGCCTAGAGTTTGCCTGTCTAAGTCCTATCACTTTCTAACAAAAACATTGAAAATTAAAGGTAAAACAACAAACTATAAATCTATAAATTGAAGTAAATCTTGTTATCTACATAGGTTCATAGGTTCATAGGTTCATACAGTTATCTTCGCCCTAGGCATTTGAGAAGCGCTCAGCCAGAATGTGTTTGGCTTCGCAACGATTTGAATTTATTTTACATGCCTTTGCGTTAGTATACTATGCCTCTATCTACTGAAAGTGACACAGAAGGATACCCTGTAAACTCTGGCCTATCCCATCCACTCATCAAGATTCCTCCTTGTAAGAGAGCTCAATGAGGGACTCACCGAATCCTGGATCAGATTTTATCTCATGGAAGTAGCCTCCTAGTTGGTGAATCCAGTCCTCTCCAGCATGTTCTATTTATTTCAGTGCTGAGGTTCAAGTCTCCTGTTTTAGCCCCATGGGATTTGGATTTTCTGAGTGCAGCAAGTACGTCCAAACAATCTCGGTTGGACATGCCTTGTGAGGGCCAGCCAGATCTCCTGAACAGGTGCCACTGAGTAGAGCTTGTTTCTCGAACGCATATGGCATCTGTTTGAGTCTTTGATCCTCTTGGTGAGGTACTTTGGGGCCCTTCCAGCTACGTGGCAGGTCTGGTAAGGTACACTCCAAAAGGGCATTGTACTCACAATTATGGCCTGACGAGGATGAGGCACGATGACCTCTGGATCTAGATGTGGAACTCTTCAAGGATTAGGTACAGAAATGTTTTCAACCACTTGGCCACGCGGAGCCCAAATGAGATTGTTATCAACCGGTCCCCGTGTCCCTAATTACTTTTCACGCGACGGATTTCCGTTCCATGTAAAATCAGGGCACTTTGTTGCCAAAGGGAAGACCACACTTTCGGGTACTAGCTTGAGTGCCATGGCTCTGGCAACTGTGCTGTCTGTTTCCCTCTATGGGAGGCCTTGAGGATGCTGTGTCGCGCTGGAGGGTCATTATGGCAACCCCGCTTGCAGTCATTCAATCCCGTCAGCCGCCAGTCCTTCCATGTTGGCCTGTACCTCCCAGAAATAGGCACTGTGAACAAGAGAGGTGTCCCAGGATCAGAGCCTTCTGGGACACTGTCAACTGGTTTGGAGTCCGATATGGCTCCAGCAATTCTAACCATGTGGGTTCTGGTCCTGAGCCAGCTCAAATCCATCTAGTGACATAGGGGCTTACTTGCTTGGGGTGGTTCTTATCTGCTGCCTTGCAGGTATTACCCAAGGCTTCTTGGTGCAGGTCCAGTAGGCTGTGTGGACCCACCCTCCCCACACGCATTACGCCCTTGGTGAACAAATAAAAGAACAACCAGGTTTAAGAGGGCAGTGATCTGCCCTTAACAAAGCCTAAACTGCAGATCCAGTGCTTAGAGGTCTCAATATCTTTATTTATGAGGTCCTGATGATCCTCTCATAGCTTTGCAGACCAAGCTAGCTGTCAGGCTTATGGGGTTGTGTTTCCAGGATCCTGCTGAGGCAAATTCAACCTTAAGTGGAGAGGGACTGCTGCTGGTACGCCACTCTTTGGGGCATTGGTTATCCTGTAGTAAAGGCCGAGATTGAAATGCAGTTTTATGTTTGGGTTTAGCTCTTCTTTGAGTTCATGTAGTGATCGCAGCCCGGGACACCATCTGGTCCTATTGATGCTGTGTGTTTTTGTTTTGGAGAGGAAGCCTTACCTGAGTACCGAGATGTCAGCACTCTGCCGGGACAGATATCTTTTTCCCTTTGTGGGGAGGGGGGAGAAGTTTCAGTTTGAACTCATAGCTAGGATGTTGGCAATGTGGGTTCTCGTGTATTTTTTGTCATTTTGGACTAATTCTGAGTTATTATCTGCAGAATTACCACCTGTTCCCTAACATATACTAAAGAAAGCCTTGTGATTATCCCCTTGAGTGATCCTGTGCAATTTTTCTCTCTCAAGCTGGCCTAGAACAAAACGTATTTTACATGTGTGCCCGTAGTTTTTGCTAATACTGATCGGCCCAGTGATGCCTTCCTTTTGGGATTTTGCTTTTATATCATTTATAGCCAACTTCCTCCTTCATTATTGTATATGGATTTGTTTTATGGCTGGGGTCCACCAGACAGAGGCGCCTGCCTTTGGAGGATTGGTGGGTCTTGGTTTCCATTTGGGATGATAGCAGCGATCCATGCATTCCTGAAGGTGTTCATAGAATGCTGCTTTATAAAGGATTCTATGTTGTCACGGGCAGTATTTTCCGACAGGCCTGGGCCAAGGATTCCACCTCAGTTTTGAGGAGTGTAAAAATTTGCTTTAGAGAAGTTTTCACTGCTGGTTTTCTGGGCGAGGTGGGGTTGGATATGTGAATCGCTTCCCAGTGAGATTAGTTTATGGTCTTGATGATCTTACCAGTGGCGGGATACACTTCTGGTCTGGAGACATAGAGTCCCCATGTTGGTGATGATCAGGTCCATAGTATGTTTTCCTCCTCTTGTGGGGTGGTAGCTCACAAGGTTTGTTCCATAGCATTTGAGTTTATAAATTCCTAGGAACCTTTGGGCTAGGTGTTGGGAGCTAGACAAATGCTCCCAGATCTATGTTTAAAGAGTAGGCCTTGAAATTAAGCGCCAATATAATGGTGTTTGGAGAGAGCGCTGGCATTTTCCAGTATTCTCCAGAGCCGGACAGTGGGGTTTTCTCTGGGTTTGGGAGGGTGGTCTGTAGTGCAGGCTATAAACTGGAAGGCAGTTTTACCCACAAAGTTAGGCTTTATTGTACATGGATAGTCTCTTGATGCTCGTTGGCTTTTGCCACCAACCTGGAGGGGTGTGGGTATCTTTGATGAAATATCGATACTCCCTCCTCAGCACGCACTTTGTGGATTCCGTCCAAGTTTGGGGTCCGAAAGCATGGTATGAGGTATAACCTGGTAGTGCTGGGGTGCTCTCAGGGAGCCCTGAACCAGGTTTCTGTTACTGCACAGTATATCGATGTTCTCCATGCTAAGGAGAGTTTCGTGAAAAGCGTGCATCTTGAGGTTTAGGACTTGGCATTTAGTAGCATTACTCTTAGTTTCTTATCCCTTGTGATACCTATGGAGTGTGGGTTTGTCTTTTGAGCTCTTGCCTAAAAAGGTACCTATGGGGTAGCAAGAGCCTTTGCCAATATCCGAAAGCCCAGGGTGACAGGGTGCAAGCTTACCCTTAGCGGCGCATCGTGGCTCTGTCGTAGCATATCATCCCAAGCTGATAGGCATTGGATCCCCTTTGAATGACACTCAGTACTTAAGCCAAATTGTTGGAAATTGATCATCTTGAAAATCTTTCATATTGTGGCATCATTCTTGGTGAGGGTGATGCTAGCTCAAGGTCAGGGTTTATATCACTGCACTGGGCCACATGCTCAGAGAGCCCTTTATGTCTCTTTCATGTAGTCCAGGGAGGGGGCTGCCTTCAGGTCATTCACACCAGCATGGACAACACTGAGTCATATTTGTACTTACCTTGGAGTGACCTGGAGTGCTTGTGTTATGTGGCGGATCCAGCACTGACACAGGTTGCCCACCGTGACCCCTCTCCTTGTTCAGCTGCGCCTGGTGGAGTGGACGCCAGTGTGCCTGACTTGTTAGAGTCAACTATTATGTATCAGGGTGTGTTGTTTAGTCTATGGCTGTGACTGTTTGCCACACTGGTTTTGTGAGAGAGTGTGTTGCACGTGTTTTGCTCAGGCAGTGCTGGGTGTCTGCTTTGGAGGTCTCTCAGTTGCTTCAAGTAGATCTTTATTTAGGAGCCTCCGAGTATGTTTTTGTGTGATTATGTGTTTGGTTTGCTGTCATGGTAGGTCTATGTGAGACTGGAATTGTAGTGAGTATGGTTTCCTTCTCCTTTTGACTGGTTATGCCAGTACTGAGTTGAGAGAGCTTAACCTCCAGTTTGGCTATATGGTTGCATCTCTCACATGTGTTGGAATTTGTTGGGAGGAGGAGAGGGTTGTCTGTGTACATGAGGCAGTTGTAACATTGCCTCAAGATTCCCAGATTCACCAGCTGGACTGGAGAGGAGATTGACAACTGACCTTTGGACATGCTAGAATAATATTGGGAATTCCTTAATAATTGAAAACCAGGGCCAGTGGGGAGTGAGAGTGTAGTGCTTTTAATTTTTAGTGCTGACTTATATAATTGCTTTAGTGAGCAAGTGCCAGGTAACTTAAGTGCAATGTGTTACAGGTAACTTAAATGCAAAACGACAAACAGTAATTTCTTTCAAGTGAAACAAGGAAATAAGTACAGTAAGCAATGCAGATATCACTAGTGACCACAGAAGCTGAGAAACGTTAGGTGGAAAATTCCCGGGGAAATAACAAGCAAACAACAACAAGCATATAAACAAAGCTATATTCAGCAGGCCTGGATCTAGTCTATGCTACAGCAAACAAGGTGTACCAATTTCAGTAAGATACAGTTCAAATATTCAGGCACTATAAACCTTTAACCAGAAATTCCCAGCTCAGAAGGGCAGAGTCCAGCATCTTCTCCCACAAGAGTGCAGAACAAAAACCTTCTTAATGTAAAATAACTGGCCTGAAGCCCAAGTGCCTAAACCAGAACTAATACACTTTAAGAATAACAGACACTGGGCTCTCAATCAGCAGTTCCCAACTTAGAAGGATGAAAGCTATCTGTCCTGCCACCACAGTGCATGCCACAAACCTTCCTAATGTAAAACAACTGGTCTGAAGCCCAAGTGCTTAATCCAAAAGACTTAGAATGACAGCTAAACTTTAATCAAGTTACTACCAAGCAGTAATAAATACAATTGAATACTTTAGAGAATGCCTGGATTAGTGCTCAAGTTACACAAACAAAGCTAGATCCAGCAGGCCCGAATCCAGTCTATGCCACAGCAAACAAGGAGCACCAACTTCAGTAAGAAGCAGTTCAGATATGCATGCACTATAAGCCTTCAATCAGAAATTCCCAGCTCAGAAGGGCAGAGTCCAGCCTTTCCTCCCACAAGAGTGCAGACCACAAACCCTCTTAATGTAAAATAACTGGCCTGAAAGCCTAGTGCTTAAACCAGAATTAATACACTTTTAGAATAACAGACACTGAGCCCTCAATCAGCAGTTCCCAACCTAGAAGGATGTAAGCTACCTGTTCTGCCACTACAGTGCAGACCACAAACCCTCTCAGTGCAAAACAACTGGTCCGAAGCCCAAGTGTTTAAACCAGAAGGCTTAGAATGAGTTACACCAAGCAGTAATAAATACAATTGAGTACTTTTAAGATGATGCAAAAGTAGGTAGAAACACAAGTACAGTAAAAGCAGATTATTTATTTTTTTTTTTTTTTCTGAACAAGTGCTGAGATCAAAGAAACAGATTTGAGTGTTGAAACTAGAAAACTGGCTAGTTATAGGGAAAAAAAACTAAGCTAGAAGGCTTCCCTCCAACACAGAAGGGCTTGGGGGCTCAAAAGCCTACAAATAGTCTATACCACTTAACAGGAAAGGCAGGAAACAAGCTTAATTTTTTTTTTTCTGTTTCCCAGATGCTCTCTTTGTACACAGTAGGAGTGCCTGAAATCAGAATATGATCTCACTGCACTCAGTCGAGTGAGCAAATGAGATGGGCCCAGAAGGAGTATCCAAACACAAATTTACAAGAGGGGGGCCCGCTGCAAGGCCACTAAGATTAACACCAAAACAAAAACAGGGAGGGTGGGTGGGACAAACTGAAGAGCAGAGTGAAAACTTCCAGTTCAGATAAATATTCCTTCCACACAGTTAAAATCAATTTAAATACTGTATTTTTTTGAAAAAAAAAGCAGATAAAGGTACTTAAATTCTCTTTTACCTCCAGTTGTATATAAAATTGTTAGCCGCCAAAGCTGAGGTTTTAAGCAGAAAATATTTCACACTGTACCACTTAAATAGGCAAGACGGAAATCAAAGAATGTGACTACCCCACACCTGTAATTAAGCAAAAACAAAATTCAGCAAACACTGCAACTACAGTTTAAATTTCTTCCACTGAAGAGCAGAGTGAAAATTCCAGTTCAGCTAAATATTCCTTCCAACGTCAGTTAAATAAATTGTTATAAAGCAGATAAAGTACTTAAATTCTTTATACTCCAGTTAAATAGCAATTGTTAGCCGCCAAAGCTGAGGTTTTAAGCAGAAAATATTTACACTGACCACTTAAATAGGCAAGGACAGGAAATCAAAGAATGTGACTACCCCACACTGAATTACTAGCAAAAACAAAATTCAGCAAACATCTAACTACCAGTTCAGCTAATATTTCTTCCACACTGAAGTGAAAACTTCCAGTTCAGTAATATTCCTTACACATTAAAATCAATTTAAAACTGTATTTTTTGAAAAAGCAGATAAAGGTAATTAAATCTTTATACGTCCAGTTGAATTAGCAATTGTTAGGCCAAAGCTGAGGTTTTACAGAAAATATTTCACACTGTACCACTTAAATAGGCAAGACGGAAATCAAAGAATGTGACTACCCCCACACTGTAATTACTAGCAAAAACAAAATTCAGCAAACATCTAACTACCAGTTCAGCTAATATTTCTTCCACACTGAAGAGAAAATCCAGTTCAGTAATATTCCTTACACATTAAAATCAATTTAAAACTGTATTTTTGAAATAAAGCAGAAAAGGTTTAAATTCTCTTATACCCAGTTGAATATAGCAAGTTGTTACGGGCCAAAGCTAGTTTTAAGCAGAACATATTTCACACTGTTCCACTTAAATAGGCAAGGACAGGAAATCAAAGAATGTGACTACCCCCACACCTGTAATTACTAGCAAATAACAAAATTCAGCAAACACTGACTAACTACCAGTTCAGCTAATATTTCTTCCACACTGAAGAGAGTGAAAACTTCCAGTTCAGCTAAATATTCCTTCCACACAGTTAAAATCAATTTAAATACTGTATTTTTTTGAAAAAAAAAGCAGATAAAGGTACTTAAATTCTCTTATACGTCCAGTTGAATATAGCAAGTTGTTAGCCGGCCAAAGCTGAGGTTTTTAAGCAGAAAATATTTCACACTGTACCACTTAAATAGGCAAGGACAGGAAATCAAAGAATGTGACTACCCCCACACCTGTAAGTACTAGCAAATAACAAAATTCAGCAAACACTGACTAACTACCAGTTCAGCTAATATTCCTTCCACACTGAAGAGCAGAATGAAAACTTCCAGTTCAGCTAAATATTCCTTCCACACAGTTAAAATCAATTTAAATACTGTATTTTTTTGAAAAAAAAAAGCAAATAAAGGTACTTAAATTCTCTTATACGTCCAGATGAATATAGCAAGTTGTTAGCCGGCCAAAGCTGAGGTTTTTAAGCAGAAAATATTTCACACTGTACCACTTAAATAGGCAAGGACAGGAAATCAAAGAATGTGACTACCCCCACACCTGTAATTACTAGCAAATAACAAAATTCAGCAAACACTGACTAACTACCAGTTCAGCTAATATTCCTTCCACACTGAAGAGCAGAGTGAAAACTTCCAGTTCAGCTAAATATTCCTTCCACACAGTTAAAATCAATTTAAATACTGTATTTTTTGAAAAAAAAAGCAGATAAAGGTACTTAAATTCTCTTATACGTCCAGTTGAATATAGCAATTTGTTAGCCGGCCAAAGCTGAGGTTTTTAAGCAGAAAATATTTCACACTGTACCACTTAAATAGGCAAGGACAGGAAATCAAAGAATGTGACTACCCCACACCTGTAATTACTAGCAAATAACAAAATTCAGCAAACACTGACTAACTACCAGTTCAGCTAATATTTCTTCCACACTGAAGAGCAGAGTGGAAACTTCCAGTTCAGCTAAATATTCCTTCCACACAGTTAAAATCAATTTAAATACTGTATTTTTTTTAAAAAGCAGATAAAGGTACTTAAATTCTCTTATACGTCCAGTTGAATATAGCAAGTTGTTAGCGGCCAAAGCTGAGTTTTTAAGCAGAAAATATTTCACACTGTACCACTTAAATAGGCAAGGACAGGAAATCAAAGAATGTGACTACCCCCACACCTGTAATTACTAGCAAATAACAAAATTCAGCAAACACTGACTAACTACCAGTTCAGCTAATATTTCTTCCACACTGAAGAGCAGAGTGAAAACTTCCAGTTCAGCTAAATATTCCTTCCACACAGTTAAAATCAATTTAAATACTGTATTTTTTTGAAAAAAAAAAGCAGATAAAGGTACTTAAATTCTCTTATACGTCCAGTTGAATATAGCAAGTTGTTAGCCGGCCAAAGCTGAGGTTTTTAAGCCGAAAATATTTCACACTGTACCACTTAAATAGGCAAGGACAGGAAATCAAAGAATGTGACAACCCCCACACCTGTAATTACTAGCAAATAACAAAATTCAGCAAACACTGACTAACTACCAGTTCAGCTAATATTTCTTCAGCTTTCCCTTCCTTCACATAAACAGCATGGCCACCAAAGCCCCTTTTGTCACATGAGGGTTACGTGCGTGAACAGGCAAAGGGGTATAAGTGGACCTTGTTGTGACACAAGTGCTTACATCACCACCAGGAGCAGGGTTAGGCCAAAATTATGGAAATGCTTTAGTCACCAGGATGTTGACCAGTGAGAACATAAAGCACCCTCATGGTTGAATAGATGACAGTCCGCAAAGACAGGGTAGAGTCTCATTCACGGGAGGTTTGATGTTTGGCAGGCAAGGTCAGTAGACATGAGGGTAAAAGCAGTACAAAAAAGACAATATATACCATATTTACTTCCCTCAAAAAAAAAAAAAAAAAAAAAAAAACATTGTTACAAACAAATATTCACAACTCAGTCTATTGATAGGCAATACATTCATGATATCTGGTTCATTTTTCTTCTTGTCAGTTACCTGTTAGTTCCAGTGGGAACATGTGCCATTAGTTCCAATGAGTCCTTTACTAAGAAAAGATCAATCTATACCTATATTAGGTCTAGGCTGTTATTAGAATCCAACTTGAGGAATGCTTGGAGAGAAGAGTTGGCTTTGCTGATTGCTTCTGTAGGTGCTCCGCAGGTGCTCCTCTGAAGTATCTATCACTTCATCAAGTGAGTCTGCTATTGAATAGCTCTTTTGATGCACTTTAGGAGAAGCCAGGATGTGTATAAATTTACCTGGTTCTGTCAC
>NW_025051766.1:0-11973 GCF_019279795.1 Protopterus annectens | reverse complement strand
GCGTATAAAATCCTGTTTGAAACTCCTCCAAAACCCGTGGATCATAGGCTTAAATTTATTTTAATGACTTCACGTGGTATGGGAGTGTTTTATTGGCCAGTGACATCCACTAGTAGAAGGTGTTGCCCTCAATATTGACTTTGGATTGGCCAAGGCTTTGTATTACTTAAACCTGGTTTTTGTTAATGGTGATCTGAATAAGGAATTCTCTGAAAGCGTTTATTTGTTTTATATGCACGTTTTAATTTTGTTTTTTGGTGATTAAATTTATGCTCTATACCATCCGAATCCTGGTAGGTTTTGTTTTATTTACGTATGATATAGACAATCATACATTTAATAAATTAAAGAAAACCGTATTGCCATAATTTTAATTGCAAACATTATACATCACAAACCATATTGACATAGTCTTAGTTGCAAACATTGTACATCACTTAGTCTATCCAGTCATTGGCAGTCAAACACTACATAGCTCATTGAAATGCTGCCTTCTTTTAAACCTCATCCTCCTCTGCATGTTCCCACAGATCCCGTTTTTTTCTATGTAATTTGCTCCTACCCGTTTCTAAAGATCCCAGTTCCACTTATTTTATCTTTAGTATATTCACCACATCTGGTACAGTTGGTTTAGACATTGATTTCCATTTTTTCGTAATTGCTTTTTTGGCAGCCACCATAATTAGACTCAGCAAAGCCTTACTATGTCTAGGCAATTCTGATTCTATATCATAGCTCAAAAATATAATTTCCGTAGTTTCACTAATTTACTCACCCAGTATCTCTTTCAGAGTAGTCTGCAGGGAGTCTTTTAAAGTCTACCAACTCATTACACTCCCAGAAAATATGCTCCCAATTACCTCTTTCTTCCCCATCACACCTTCAACATTTGCTGTCTACCTGAGGAAAAATTATTTGGAGTCTACTTAGGGTATAAAAATACCTATGTAAACACTTCCAAGCAAAGATCCTAACCAAAACTTCTAGACTTTATTTTATATATTTGGGAGGCATACATTTATCCCCCCATTGTTTCTTTGTGAATTGCTTATCCAGTCTCTCTTCCCAACCTTTCTAACCTCCTCTAATTGATCCTTGTAGTTATCATGCATTATTTTGTATGCTCTACTAATTATTCCTTTAACAGAGATTCTAAAACAGAAGCTTAATAAAAGCTCGACTGTTGTTGGTCTTTCACTTAGGACCCCCTATCTCTTTGCCTTTATAGGGAAGTCAATATCTACACTGCAGTCCAAATAAGTGCTTGGTCTCTTCCCATTCTGTTACCTTTTCCTGACTAATTATTTGCTCCCAATACCTTGGTTCTTTTGCTACTTTTTTTCAATAAATTTCATCCCCCTCTTGCTTATTGTCTGTAACCCTAGTTCACCCATCCCTGTTGGCAGAATCTCCTTTCTCCATTTCCATGTTGGCTTAGTTCTTAAAATACTTTCTGCTACTTTATAAATATAATAGTCTGTGTGGTTATTGTTATTCTCCTTAAGGACCTTTATCCAAAATGCCAATCTCTTCTTGTTTTCGAGCCTTCCCTTTCATCATCATCCTTTTCCACTTTTAATTTTAGGTTTCGCTTGTGATGTGAACTATTTTTGTTCCCATTAATATTTCTGTAAAACATTTCATGCTATCAACTGCACATTATATGTAGTAAAACAGTTTTGTTCAGTGTGTAGTTATGGGGTATTTTAAATGAGTAAGTTTTTTTTTTTCAATGTGTTAAGGATATTAAAGTGAACAAGTACTCTTTTATTTGTAATAATTATTGGTTTTACAGTATGAGAAGAATAGCTGGACAAAAGCAAGTTCAGTGTTGATATGCTTTGATCTTGGGCTTGTGGGTTTAAAAGTGCACTGATTATATTGTATGTAGAATTAAGATATTTTCTGTTATTTTACAAGGGTGAATGTCTAGATTAATGCCCCTGGCTTAAGCTATAAAGCAGTGTTTTATGTAAACAAGTATACTTTAGGAATAAGACAATTATGAAACCCATTAAAAATACTAAGTTTCTTACGTATGCAAAGATATTGGATTGCTTTTTCCATTAAATATTCAGTGGGAGTTGAGAAGTCTGCAGCTGAAGCCAGACTGACATTCTGTTCTGAGTGAAATGTACACAAATTCATTGCAGAGTATGTGTAAATGGAGACTGTATGCAGATGCAAAAAATAATCTTGAGAGTTCTGAGCATTATTTTCTGAGGGAATGCAGCATTTGTATAGATACGATGGCAAGCAGTTCAGTAAAAAATAGTTTATATTTTAGGAAGACATTAAAAGATAGACTCAGTAATGCATTTAATAGAACACTGTACATTTTTAGTTTTGTTTAAACATGTCCAGTGCAATTTTCTTAGGGGTGAAAGTCGGGTCTGTGTTATGTATTCAAAGTTTCAAAACTTCGAACCTCATATGTATGACATCATGTGAGCGAAGTTTGAAACTTTGAAAATATAAAACAATTAAATAAAAAAAAAAACTTACCTTGGCGCTCTGAGCAGTGTCGACCATATGACATTCGAACTTTGAAAAATTGAAATTAATAGTGACCCTAAAAGTAAATTTTTTTGAAAACGCACAAGTTGATTTTCACATCTGGGAAGGGAACAGAGATAAAAGAACAAACAGCAATCATTATTACAGGGAACAAAGGCTGTAGCATGGGTAACCTTAATTTTCTGTTAGGTAATGCACATGGCTGCAGCTGTCAAGTTGGGGCAATGGCTAAATTTCATTGTTTTGAAGATTTACATTGTTTTATGTGTTTGCTGTAAGTTAATATGGGATTTTCTGAAAATGTATTTATTTTTTTTGTTTGAGGGTTTTTCATTAAAACAAAAAGTCTTGAATATATTGGCATGTGTTCAGATAGAGATGAAAATTGTGTAAGATATCAGTCTGATAAACATTCTGGGTGTATGTAACAAAAATGTTGGGACTACACACTCAAACTGTAATTTTGTAATAGGTAGGAATAATAACTTATCAGGATGGCTATGTTAGCCATATTATCTTGGAATGTCAATGACCTTACAGGTTTAGACAAAGGAAGAAGTATTGAATTATATTAAGAAATGCAGTGTGCAAATAGCAGTGCTGCAGGAGACATGTATAGAAAGTGAGCATGTGACTTTCAGAAAGAAAGGATTTTATGATGGATATTTAGCAGAATATTGGGGACAAAAGAAAAGGGAATCTATTTATATTAATTGCTAGAGGGGCTTCAGTAGTGATCATAGAAAAAAGACAGTAATGGCAGATTTTGTGGTAGTAAGGGGCTTGTGGTACTGAAGGAGGATTACGCCGGAATGTATTTATAGTCCACCAAAAAATGCTGTTATTGAGCTTAAGAAAAAATTGGAAGAAATAATCTGATTTCAGCAGGGAGTATTGGTTGTACATGGGGACTAGAACATGGATTTGCAATAGTGAGGATGTATCAAGGGGACCTAGAATGGGAAATATAACATAAGAGGGTAGATTTCTGAAGAAGTTTATGAACATATTTGGTATGGAAGATGTGAATTCAGTAATATGAACTTGGACAGAATTTATATCATTCCTCAAGGTAGAATAACTGGGCTAAACTAGATAGAAGTTATGTTTCACAGGAACATTTGCATTTAATTGAAAGCTTTGACACATGTACAATAAATATTCCAGATCATGTGCCAATAAAAACTAAGATAAAAATGCAGGGCAGTTAAGTAAAAATGAGACACTGGCACTTTCCCACCCCCTGTAAAAATAGAGGAATTCAAGGAATGGGTGGTGGAAATTATTTAAGAGTTATTAGGGAAGTTAGAAATATATCTTCTAAAGTTTTAGTGAGTGAGTGGGATAAAATGAAAATGAAGTTTAGAAACAGGATAGAAATGAAAAAGAAAGAGATGTGGTTAAGTAATATGAATCAAAGGGGCTAACAAAGGTAAGTATTAAAGAATAAAGGGAATCTCGCAGCATAAGAAGAAGAGCATAAGAAGAGGAGCAAAGGCAAAGAACTAAAGAGAAAATAAGGGAGTATCTGGATAATATGCATGAGTTTCGAAAGACTGTATTTTTGATACCTCCAGAGCACAGTGATTTAGGCAACAGAAAATAGAAAGGATTGTTGTCAAATGTGGGGAACATATAACAAGAAAAATAACTAGAGCTCCTGTAAAGGTATTATCAATATTTCAGAAACTTTATTAAAATTTGTATAAAGCAAAGATGTGGAAATCGTGAAAGCTCACTTTTGGAAATATTTGTGGAAGATTTAACTATCCCAAGGTCAGAGGTAGATGAGGCTCAACAACTAGTAGTTAAGCATGGAGTGGATGAGATAAAAATGAAAAGGTGATGTATACCCAATATTCAGGAAAGTTTCCAGGAAAAGATGGTATTTCTGTGGAAGTGCGGAAGTTAGGAGGGAAGAAATGATAAAGATCTGGAAGATTTTAACAGCATTTTAAAAGGAGGGGAAGCACCAACATCTTGAAAGAAAGTTGTTATAGCTGTATTACCTAAGGATGGTAAAGACCCATCAGACCCAGCATCATATAGTTCCATTTTAATTTTAAACCATGATTATAAAGTGTTTTTGCTTATATTGGCTAAAAGAATGGCAAAAGGGAATGACAAAATTGATAGATACAGATTAATTTGTTTTTGGAGGGGAGGCAAATATTTGACATTAACAGAACAATGATAATCCAGAGGAAAGCAGTATACAAGAAACTACTACTGTTGTTGATGGATGCTGATGCAAAGAAAGCATTCAGCAGAGTAAGATAGGAGGATTTTGAGTATGGCAGTGAAGCAGTTGCATTCTCTAATACAATAATAAGGTTAATTAGAAGGATATATGAAGGATCGGTGGCAAGAATTAAAGTGGGAGGACTCCTCTGTGAAGTTGTGTTTGAACAGTGGAACTGGGCAGGAGTGTCCTCTTTCCTCTTTGCTTTATATTTAGAGCCACTGGCAAAGAAAATAAGGGACTTGGAAATGCAGGTATATAATTGGCATGGCACTCAAGAAAAAATGTTTTTATTTGCAGATTATTATATTTTGTACCTGATAAATCCAGAAAACGACATCTGTGTATGGGAACATTTTGAGACATTTTCAATTTTTTTAAGGATGTAAAATTAATGAATAAAAAACAGACTGTATTCATAAGTGATATACCCATGGATGAATTGGTTCAGCAATACTCATATTTATGGAGACACGATAAGATGAAGTATTTTAGGAGTATGGATTGAAAAGGTTTCTCTTACCGCAGCTAAGTATATGTGGGAAGAGACTGAATAAAAGATAAACTGAGAAGCTGGAAGCTCTTGTTTATAGGTATAGATAGTAAGATACAAGCTGCAAACATGTTTTTAGTCCCTTTAATTTTATGTATGGGTTAGGCATATTTTATCAGCTATTGGAAACATTGTGGACAATAAGAGAGTTAAACAAAATTTATCTGGGAGGGAAAAGAGGGCATGAGTTAAGTTGATACTTCTAATAGAACAAGGTGGTCTGGGATTACCTGATTTGAAGAGATATTTTACAGCTACACAGATAAGGCTCGTACACATTACACAAGCAGAAGGTTATAATTCAGAAGGGAAAGGGATGATGATGAAGCATGGGAGAAGTTCAAGAAATGGAGAGTGTGTTATTTTGGATGCAGATCCTTAAGGAAGATTGTTGTATTCCTGAAGTAGCAGGGAGTATTGGGAGCAAATAACTAGAAAGGGAAATGTAGCAGGATGGGTTAAGGCCAAGGAGACATTAGACTGCAGGCTAGGACTGCCTTCTTTCTCTACTAGGGTTGGATATCAGAGTATAGGCAAAGAGAAAGGGATAGGGGGATCTTAAGTTAAAGATCTGCCCTGGTGGAGTTTTTAATTGAATATAGAGCAGAAGCTACTGTTAAAGGGAAAGTTAGCAAGGCATATAAAGTATTGCATGAGAACTATAGGAATTAACCAGAGAAGGTTAGAACGTTTGGGAAGAGAGTTTGGAAAAGCAATTTACAAGAGAATAATGGGATGATGTGTATGACTTCCAAGTATGCAACAAAGTCCAGAAGATTTAGGATCTTTACTTGGACATGTGTGCGTAGCTATTTTTATACCCTAAGCAGACTCCAAAATTTTTTTCCACAAGTAGATAGAAAATGTTAAGAGGTGTGATGGGAAAGATTCCTTACCGAAAACTCTGTCAGAAATTTTGGCTGGACAAATGGCTGTAACTAAGGATATGATTTTTTGAGCTGGGACAAGGGATCCGAATTGTCTATACACGGTAAGGCCTTATTAAGTTTAGGTTTGTTGGCTTCCAAAGAAACAATTACTAGAAAATGGACATTAAGGCCTTATTAAGTTTAGGTTTGTTGGCTTCCAAAGAAACGATTACTAGAAAATGGACATTGAAGACTAAAACAACTGTATTTGAAGTATTGAATGTTATAAAAGAGGCTGGAAGAAGAATCTTTAAAAAAGGAAGGAGCAAATTACATACAAATGGGCATTTTGGGAACAATTTATGCAGCATAATGTTCAGAGGGTTTAAGGGAAGGCAGGAATTCAGTAATGTATATAATACAGGACTGATGATTACAAAAAAAGATGTATAATGTATGAAACTGGAAAACAAGTGTAATATGATTTGTTTTTGTTTGTTAATGTATGTATGCCTATATCTGAATTGATAATTTGATAAATGTATTTATATAAAAAAAAAAAAAAATCAGAATTAACCGATAGGTGTCATCTTTCCTGCCTAAGGGGCAGTTATTACTGGCTCACATTCTTAAAATTTTGGTTTTCCATTGCCAAAGGAATTTGTTTCCATGAATGGAATTCTTCAGATCCTCCTTCATCCATGACCCTGGCCATAGGAAAATACAGAGTAGAAACAGATTTATACATATTAAATAAGTAGAACATGCTTTTGCAAAATCCTATGAATGTCATCATATTGATCATTTTATCGAATGAAAAAGTTATTAGTAATACAAATGCTCAGAAAATTTCCAAGCAGTTATTTGACCTAATGTTTTAATGAAAAATATATAGCTGGTGGAATATAACTGTCATTTTGCTTCACATGGACATTTTTAGGTATTGCAGCTCCTATTGTAAGGGAAGTTTATAAAAATACATCTTTTTCTACTGGTATGGATCTTACACATCATTAAACTTTTGCTGTTGCGTCACTCTGACATGTTGTATAGCGTTAATGTGCTTGATAAAGCTAGCTGATAGATAATTTTACAACAAGCTTCAGAGAAGACCAAGAAGCTGTGTAAGTATAGAAACGATGCTTGCTTCCCCTTCATATAAAGTATTGCTATAAATGTAGCTCGTTTGAGGAGACGAAACCTATGCAATACTTGAGCTATTCCATATAGTAATTTATAAGCACAGCTCCATACACAGTTTTTATTTTGTAGTCTTTATATAATCATTTATTTTGTCTGAGTATAACAGAAGGCATGTTTTAACTATCACTGCTGCAAGGATACAAATCTGATGTAAAAAAGGTTATAAAAATCCTCTGAATAGTTTTATAGACAGACAAGCCAAAAAATTGTCTGCCTTGTGTATACATTTATTTTTCCTGTAACACTGGAGAGAAGCTGAAAATAAAAGGTAAAGCTTATGGAGTTCGAAGAATTTAACAGTTCCTGTATGTATGCATTGTCATTATGGGCTTATTTATTATGTGGTGTTTAGTAACTTTGGGTGGTTGTTGTCATAAGTGCTACTTTTCATTGTGCACTCTTCTTCCATGTCTGCCTTTGTTATGATGAAACCACATTTATATGGGAATCATACTTTTGTGATGCTTTTTACTTTTGTAACAAGCTGCTGCAAAGACTGAGAAAAAGAGTAAGTACTTCAGAAAAGAGGTAGTACCCTTGTAATATGCTAGGCTTCCTTGATGTATGTTGCTATCAGCCACATAGTCCTTAACCTTATGCAGACAATTATCCAGCCCTGAATGACTCCCACTTATGGATACAGACTTGTGGATTCCACACAGGATAGACTTTGAAGAAAAGATGCACTGCTGTCCAGGTTATAAGTGCATTGGCCTTCTGATGTTCCGGTACTTTCAGTAATCAGTTGTGTTCATACTTCCCTACTTTTCAATCTGTCTTGTAATGTTGGGTCCTCCAGTCTCGTGTCTGTAGTACTTCAACAGAACTGGAATGAATGTGTCATCTGCTGCCTAGCTTTTGCATTACAGATACATGTGCCTCTAATTATCAGAACTACTACTTTTGAGTCTGTTGCTTTGGAAGCATTAAGTTGCAGCAGTTTAGCAAAAGTGTCTAATTTTGCTTTACCCTTTCACTATTCTCCATTTGTCTTTAGTCTTCTATTGCCCTTTCTCTTCTGTCACCCTTTCTGTCCAGTATCCAGTTTATAACTTCTTCCCATATGCCTTGCTAGATCCCTTCTGTCACTGAGCTCTTCATGCAGCTGTTGCACTTTATCGTCCTTGTTGAGATGAAACCTGAGTGAAACTTTGATAACTACAGTGTAAAGCTTGTTTCTTGCATCCTGTCAGTAGATGGCTTTGTAGTTTTGTAATACTGTGTTGTAACTACTACTTTGTAGCTTTTCTTTGCACATTGAATGTATCCTGTATCACTTGTATGCATTTGTGTGAAATCATTGAAGGAACTTTAGCAAGTGACATCACAGAATTAACTCACAGAAAGCTGCTTTCAGCGAACTTCAAACTATGTTTTTTTTCAGGGGGACAAGCCTCCCTGCAACCACTTTGTGACTACTCCCAAAATTATAGTTCATAGTTTAGTAATAGGCTTGTTGGGCCATTTTAAGTCTAGCCAATTACCCCATGTGAGAATCGAACCCTGCACCTTGTGTTTATAAGGTAAACACCTTAACCGTTATGCCAACCTCACTTACCCCTTGTATACACCTACTCCATAGCCAGACAACAGTGGGGTAATGAGCCGATTCCATTATCACTGAAAGTGACACTGCCAAAATTATTTCTCTGTGTGGGCACTTGCTGAAACACACAACTGATGATCTCCCTTTCCCTATAAATCTAGCTTTGTGATTTATGTGTGGAGTATCTGCTTTTCTCAATATTAGTTTGCTATAATCGCTCCTCTGTAGAACTATTTTTTGTTGTATTCAGCCAGTTGCTCTGACTTGTATACTCCTGGAAACGGATAATGTATATACATAAATAATGAAAATGTCATTTGATGCAGTTTTATTTTGCATTAGCTTATGCTGTCTTCTTATTCCTGGTATGTGTGTCTGTATTGTTAGCTTCTGCAAAAGGTCAGTCAGGTATTGGATGGTGCAACTGTTCGTCACCTGAATCAGTCTCTAGCAAACATATTACATTTTCTCTTTCCTAACCTGCATCACCACTGCTTGAGTTGCAGCAAAGTGCTTGCTATTTTTTTTAGCCCCCCCCCCCCTTTCATGTAGTTCTTCTAGGGTGGGGGTACAATATAAAAAATGAGAGAGAGAGAGACATCTGCTTTTCAGAACTTAAAATCTTAAGGTCATAGAGAATGTAATACTCTTTGCACTGTGCGACTTAAGTACAAAGGTTGAAATTATTACCTCACATATTGTAGAGGTCTTGATTCATGGGCTTATAGATAAGTACTAGGCTAGCTGCCATTGTGAGTCCTTTTAAGCCAAGCTAGTTTCCCTGAAAGGTGAAAATCAAACACTGTATCTTGTATCTGTGAGTTAAACACCTTAACCATTATACCAACCCCTAACTATCAAATTTCCTATTTCAAATATAAGAATCAAACCCTGTACCTTGTGTCTATAAGCTAAACCAGTAAATACCAGGCTACAACTCTTACCACACTTTTCGGCCACCAAACCAGGACCGAAACACTAAAGGTGGAGGAGTGTCAATATTCACCAAGGCTATTCACACCACCAGGCTAGTTGGCCAACACAATGTGTCTGAAATTCTCCAAGTGCAACTAACACTAGGTAAGACTGCAATCCAAATTGTAGCTTGCTACAGATCCCCCACCATACCCCAAGATTCTCACTACACCTTTCTAAACATACTGGAAAATATTAAGATAGAACCAAACACCCTAATACTGGGTGATTTTTAACTACCCTGCCATTAACTGGGAAAACTACTCCTGTCCCAACACCTTTGCGCAACGGTCCTTGGAATTCATAAATTCCAACGCCCTGGATCAACTAATCCATAGTCCCACCAGGGGCTCCAATATCTCCAATATCCTAGACCTGGTCATTACCAACATGGGAAATCAATGCTCCATACCTATGGTCACCCCCTCGTTAGTCAGGTCTGACCATAAGCTAATCACCCTTAACATCCACATCCCACCACCATAAAAAACTTCTCCAAAGCCAACTTCATGCTACTCAAGTCAGAAGTGACAAACTTCATGACACCCATGCAGACGGGAACTGAAAGTTCAACTGCTGAATTCTACACTAAGGCACTGTACGAGCACATCCACTCATGCATGAATCGTGCCATCCCAAATAGAACCAAAATGCTCTCATCCAAAAAAAGGAAGACAATCTGGTGGTCCCCTGCCATAAACAAACTTTACAACAAAAGGAAGAAACTTTTGCAGAAGAGGAAAATCCCAGGATGCAAAAAACTACCTTGTTAGCCTCTGTAAGAAACTGAGATGCCTCATAAAATCCTCCAAAGCTAGTTATGAAAATAAAATTGCCAAAGATTCCAAAGACAACCACAAAGCATTCTATAACTATGTCAAGAATCTAAATGGCAATGCTCAGATCTGCTCTGAGCTAAAACAGAATGGCATTAAATATACTGATCCGAAGGATATTGCCAATATCCTGGCAGATCGATTCAGTGCCAACTTCACCCCCCTCTCACCCCCTAAATGGCCCATCTCAATACCGGAAGACTGCCAAATTCCAGTAATAACGGCCACACAGGTACAAAACGCACTGTCTAAAGCCAAGAATACAGCATCCATGGGACCAGATGACATCCCGGGCTGTGTACTACATGAACTACAATATGAACTGGCACCTCACCTAAGTGTCATGTTTAAGCATAGCCTCACCTCAGGTTTCGTGCCCACTGAGTGGCGCAGAGGTACAGTTATCCCAATCCACAAGGGGGGAGCCACCTTGGATCCCGGAAACTACCGTCCCATCAGTCTGACAAGCCTTATCTGCAAGGCCATGGAGCGTATTATCATGGAACTTATAAACAAAGACATTGGCAACCTTCAAACACTGGACCCCACCCAGTTTGGGTTTGTGAAGGGCCGATCTTGTCTCCTGAACCTGATTGACTTCTTTGAATCAGTCTCCAGAGCCATGGACAAGGGTAAGGTGGTCCACACAGCCTATCTAGACCTTGCCAAGGCCTTTGACACCATCCCCCACTCTGGAATCATAGATAAACTTACTAAGTTTGGCATTAATCCCTATGTCACCCAATGGGTTGCTAAATGGCTTACTGATAGAACCCACACTGTAAAAGTAGCCGACTCCAAATCCAGCTCCAGACAAGTGGAATACCTCATGGTTCAGTCCTGGGGCCGCTCTTGTTTGGCATCTACTTCTCTGAAGTACAGGTCAACACTAAGGGACTCTGGCTAACAAAGTTTGCAGATGACTGCAAACTGGGAGCCATTATTGAATCCCCAAATGATGTGGATACTCTACAAAAGGGCCTTACAGAAACAGATGCTTGGTGCCAGAGCCATGGGCTCAAGCTCAATGCCAAGAAATGTATTGTTATCCCTTTGGGAAAAACATGTATCCATGAATTACCATATAGGTGGCAGTACACTAAACACAGAAAGTGTGATAAGAGACTTAGGGACACAGGTGGACAGTGGTCTCACCTTTGATAACCACATCGCCACAACAGTCAGGAAATCCTATGTGGCACACTTCATCATGAAGGGCTTTTCATCCTTTT
>NW_025051765.1:0-11831 GCF_019279795.1 Protopterus annectens | reverse complement strand
AAACTTATACAATTTTAGTAGCCTGCCAGGCAAACTGTTTTAGAAGTGTTCCTTTCTGCTGAGGTATACCTATTAACATGTCCCACTCCAATGGTGGCAGGTGAACAGATATATAAAGTTGATGTCAATGCAAGCTTAGCCTGTGCACCATTTCATAACTGCTGCTATGCTTATGATGTTGTGCACCTGATAAGTATACATTCGTGCATCTGTTATTTTTTTCATTTACTGTTGGAGGGGGTGCATCAGGACTTTACACTGAATGTTGTATTTTAATAGCCTCAGATATGCTGAGTGTTGTGGAGCATTCATTTGGTGTTTAGACTGTTGGTTGAAAACAGTGATGTTTGTGTTAGACTTGAGTATGCCATTTACTAAAGTCATATTACCATATTATTCAATAACTGTTAATGTGTGTGTGTGTATTACCAGTCTAATAACCTGGGTTGTGATAGCCTTTTTTATTGCATCGCAACAGGATATGGCTCCTATGACTGCATCCTCACAGAAGCCTCATTTTTTAGAGACTAAGAATGTGAGGAAAATGTAGAACCCCTGTCTCCATGGTGGATGGATTATATATATATATATATATATATATATATATATATATATATATATATATATGTGTGTGTCTTTATGTATTTATTTATTTATTATTTATTTATTTGTTTATTTATTTGTTTATTTGTGTATTTATTTATTCTAACCCTAGTATTATATTGCTCCTAAATGTGATGGCCTGATAAACAGAAATGTACTGGAACAGGCATATATGAACGCACAATAAGAGAATCCCCGGGATTCATGAAGCTCGGCGCAAGGCCGGCGTAAGGGCTGCACCGGCGGTGCAGTGAATAGCCGGTGTAGTAGCGCCATATGCATAGTAATGAGAGTGCGCCGCAACCACAGACACGTGCGTAGTGTACGTGAGCGAGCCCAAGTAGGATGCGTCCGGAGGCGTGGCTAAGCCGGCAGGCGGTGAGCAACCTAATGTGCTGACTGCCACGGTCCACCCATAATAGTAATGGCAGCAGCCAGGGCCCGTGCAGAATGAAACGCACGTAGAGTATGCAACATAGTACCCGTCCCAACTAAACGGAGAAGCAAATACAACCCACGAAGCCCTAAGTGTACCCGTCCAAGGAGCAAAGGATACGCTTAAGACCGCGTTTGTCCCGCAATGCACCGTCAGTGGTCATACCCAGAGAAGGTGTACTGCAGCATGTCAGCGCGCCGCACCGACATAGGAGTAGCGACTAAGGTTACCACCTGTCCCACTTTGCGAGGGCAGTCCCTCTAGGCGCAGTTGTGTCCCGATAAAGAATATTAAAAATGGCAAATGTGCTAAGATTGTAGGACATAATGATATCCCGTATTTAATGTAATGGTTGCATGAATTGGTTATTTCTGTAACTGAAATATCTCAATGTCACAAGAAACAGAATAAGCAACCAAACTGCCACAACAATAAGCTTTTATTTAGGCAAACAAGTGAAGTTCTATGCTATATAGTGACCGTGTGTATGTGTTGGCCTGTAAAATCAGATGTGAGTCGAAAATATCCCACCTTGGCAACTGGAAAAGGTGGCAACCCCAGTAGCGACATGGGCATGGTCACCAGGGTTACCAGCTGTCCCAATTTGCCATGGACAGTCCCTCATTGGACAGTTGTGTCCCGGCAAAAATCGAAAAACTGGCAAATGACCTGAGATTCCCTGCCAAAAATATTCCGCAATATACCTGTAATAGTAGCATAAAACATATATTTTGTATATGAAACACATACATGGCATAAGAAACTGAATAAGGAACCCAAATGCTAACAGAATAAGCGTATAGTATGGCAAACAAGTGAAGTTCTGTCAACTCCACTTGCCGTGGGTATGTGTTGTCCTGCAAAATCAGATGTTTCCACAAAACATGTCCCACTATGGGCATTGGAAAGGTGTCAACCATAATGGTCACAAGCAGTAGTGAGAGTACATAGCCGGGTAGCTGTGTCGACACAACAACAGGAAGGAACCAAGATACCTAAACACAGGCAAACATGTGCATAGCAACATATCCCACACCCAGCAACGTGTCTGTCGCATACACAGGATGGCGTATGTTTAAGTGTAATATCCAGAAGCAGAACCCATGCATGCAGATGTAATACACAATAGGCTCATTGTAGCATGTAAGTCCCACCCATGTACACCTGTGCACCCAAACCAGCTAGCATCCTTGTGCAGCTATACACCTACACACAATGTGCATACCTGAAATGTGGTAAGAAGTATGTGTTAGGCAGTGCCACGGGCAAATCATACCCCACATGTCACCAACCCACCCCAGGTACAGATATGGAAATGGCTGCATGTGAATGTGTGTGCAGAATGTGTACATCCCGCATGTGGTATGTACCCGTCCAAACCATATAGGTTTGCACACGCCACGGTGCACATAACTGTACACATGTGGACAAGTCGGGTTGTTGAACTACCGCATCGATGATTAGCTATGCAGAGAAGTCAAACACATATAGCGGAACATGTGCCTACCAAACAGGACGTCCTAACAGGGTGCTACAGGCAAAGAAGGGAAAGGTGGGACATCACATGTGGAGAGTAGCGTTGCGGACGGCCAAATACACACGGTCAAGGTAAAGGACGGAACAACATGCATATGGCCGGATGGATGTTGTTAGACAAATATATATAGAAACACACAGGAAGTGCCAGTTTAGAATCAAAATACTATATAATGCATTGAATTGTACCGTACAATATGGCAGTAGAAATGATCATGCATGTAATTGGTGAAGCTAAGCTGTAGTGTGATCGAATTCTGACCCTGGCAGTAACCAGTACAGCAGGCTTATGTCTCTCAGCATTAATTATCTGCTGGGTTACAGAAAAATGAATGTATGTACATGCATAACATCACCCCTTCCCCTGAGGAGGATGGCCTTGTGAGCACTATCGAAGATAAGAGTACAACTCCTTACCAGAGAGACAAAGGAACGTAGTAAGAAATGAACTGACTACTGTATCGGAACAGTCCAGGGTCCTTGAAACAGCTACAATCACAGAAGGACACTGTAATTGACCAGGTGCCTTGCAAGGCTGTGTTATTCTCATGGGAAAACATTTTAAAAGCACGACCTCAGCACCCACGTATGTATAGACTATTGCGGACCATAGTGATGGAAATGCCCTGTGACCGACCACGTCAGTAAGGTGGGCAAAAGCTGATTGTAAACACTATATAAAGAAATTGCTTACTGTATAGAGTCAGACAAAACTCTCATACTTGGACTGTATATTATATTGCCTGCCTGTGTACACTACTAAAGCGTTGTGAACCCGAGCTTCCTGTGTTATTGACTGTCACTTAGAAAAGCCTACTGATCACTACAGTCTGGTTTTAACAACTTATTTGACATTGTGGTCCTTCTTAGCGAATTCCCTTGGTAAGCTACAGGTCAGAGTGCATGGGTGGTTAGACATCTGCGCAGGAGAATTTGCCTAAATGGTTCTTCTTGAATGAAAAGACCTCCGACTGAATTGTTGTGTGTAAAGAGGCTGTCCACTGTCTGATCTGTGGCTGAAAAGCGGAAAACTGGATCCCAAGAAGAAAGCATGCAGTCATAAACAGGAGGCTCAGGTAAGGAGGGTTTGTCTCTTTGTGTCTATTGTAGATCAGGGACCAGACTACATTGTATTTCTGTTAACAGTTGTGATAGCAGGTCGAAGACCAATCAAATAGTGTTAAATCTGGACATAGATCAGGGGAACACAGAGTAGAGTAAATAGTCATTGTAGACACTACAGTGGATACGGGGGAGGAGATACCACCTGGTGAGCGAGAAGGGTGCGTAACAGTCGTGTAGAGGATATGCGAGATTAGTGCGCAAACAGACCATGTGATCCGCGTTTGACGGGTGGCGTGAAGTATATGCAATCGCAGAGAGCACATAATGTGAGATATTCTGCAAAATGGGGTAATAAATATGTCATTGATGGTATATTACACAAAATATCGTTACTGAAACATTGGAATCTCTGAAAATGTGATGCAGATGTTCTAGGGTAACCACCTGTCCCACCCTGTGAGGACAGTCCCTCTTTGGCCAGTCGTGTCCTGCAAACAAACCGAACAAATGGCAAATGTCCTGATATCTCAGGACAAAGATTTCTCAGATATCTTTTCAAATGGTAGCATAAAACAGTAATTTTGTATCTGGAACCACACAATATCATAATAAACAGAATAAGTAACTGAAATGCTACAAGAATTGGTAGCTCTCCTGGCAAAAAGTGAATTCCTGTCCTATGTACTGGCCGTGGGTATGTTTTCCCTGGCAAATTACACGTTCCAAACACCAATGTCCCACATTGTGCATTTGAAAAGGTGGCAGCCCTAAGATGTGCAGGCGACAAAACAGCGACAATTGGGTATCCGTCAAGCACATAGGTGGATTGAGGTAGTGAACCGAAGGGAACAGAACACTAAAAATGCGAAAGCATCATATGTACACAGAGAAGATCATAATACAGTAGTAGCGACAGCCCCCCCACCCCCCTACCACCTCCGATACCACATCCAGGATATGAAGCGGGAGGGCAGGCTAGTCCCCACATGTTACCCTGTGGCAACAGAGGTATCACAACGACCAAATGTAACAGAAGCTATTGAAACCACATCCCGAACTCGTAACATACCTAGGGACACTCGAGTAAGAAGACAGTCACTAGAACAGAGTGAGGATATCTGTCAATTAATTGAAGTACCGAACCCTCATGCAGGACAGGAAGGCCAGGACCCAACTCCCTTAGTGTATAGACCGTGGACACCAGAAGATATCTGTAAAGTCACAGAGGGAATTCCCCATCTACAAAGTAATCGCTATTCACCATGCAATACCCTTGTATCTTCTGATCGGAAAACAAAAGGGGAATGGCGGATGGTACAGGATTTACAAGCTGTAAATCATGTAATAATACCTAGGGTACCGATGGTGCCAGACCCACACACAATATTGAATGCTATGAACACGCCACAGAAGTATCTTACCGTGGTACATATAAGCTATGCTTCCTTTGCAATACCTATACATCCAGATAGTCCGTATTGCTTTGCATTTACATTCAGGGTAACAGATACAGCCATACCCGGCTATCGCAGGGATACTGTGAAAGTACAACGACATTCCCACAGGAGATGGCTAGCTACATTCCGGTGTTTACTCCACCCGGGGCCAGTCAAGTTCTACTTTATGTGGATGATATTCTGCTTGCGGCCCCTACCCAGCAGCAATGTATGGAAGATACAATAGCATTATTGAGATATTCAGCAGAACAGGGACATAAATTAAGCAAGCATCAATTGCAACTACAGAGAATACAGGTCAAGTACCTGTGATATGTGGTATCCAAGGAGGGTAGAACATTACATGGCGATAGGAAGGTAGCAATTTCACAAGCACCCAAGCCAACTACCAAGAAGGGAATGAAGTCCTTTCTGGGCCGACTAACATTTGTCAAAGCTGGTTACCAAACAATGCTTTGGAATCCGCTCTATTGTCTGCCTTAATCTTTAATACACCTATGGCAGCACAACATATACTACACTGGATTCCAGTAGCAGAAACAGCTTTCTGCAGACTAAAACGATTGATAGCTTCAACATCTGTATTAGGTCTCGAATAATCATAACACATGTTGTCAGACTGTAGATTGTAAGCGGAGATATATGACGTCAGTCTTGATGCAACAACATGGAAGTAAGCAACGCTCCATAGCTTACTACTCATTGCAGTTGGACACTGTGGCATGGTCAGTGCCACATTGTGTACTGAGCAGTTGTTGTAGCACCCATGGCAGTACAGGCCCCGGCCTTAATGTTATTATTCCACCCTCTCACTGTGAGAATGTCTCATGCAGTTGCGATCATTCTGCTGCAAGAGAAGATAGCATTCCTGACCCGTGCTAGACATTTGTCTTGTTTGACCATACCACTGAGTCAACCTCATATGGTGATTGAGCGTTGTACAACATTAAACCTATCAACGTCACGTCCGACACCTGTGTATGGCACACCACACAGTTGCCTATATGAAATGGATGAAATAACTCCACACAGACATGATATCACTGATATACCCTTAGATGATGCAGAGGTGACAGTTTATGTGTACGGATCATGTAGACAGAGTCCTACAGGAACGAATCAAGTAGGTTATGCAGTAGTTATTGATAATGGAATTGTAGACGCCCAACCCCTGCAGCATAACGTGTCTGCTCAAGCAGCAGAATAGATAGCTTTAACACGTGCTTGTACTCTAGCGAAAAACTGATGTGTGGACATTTATACCGATAGTCAGTATGTTGTCTGTACAGTGCATGTTTATGAGCAGCAGTGGAAGAATAGGGAATGATAACATCCACCGGTAAACCGATTAATCATGCGCAATTGATCTTGAATGCATTAGATTCCATTCAGTTACCCACTAAAGTAGCTAATTGTAAATGTGCAGGTCATAGAAAGCAACAGGATAACAGTAGGAAAGGTAAGGCACGAGCTGATGCAGCTGCAAAACAAGCAGCCTCACAGTTGGAAAGTGTCTGTTTGAATGAGGAATGACAATCCTCAGACATTCTAGATGTAGAAATGTTACAAACAATGCAAACATCAACTACGAAAGCAGAAAAGCCGGCGTGGGTATGACGAGGAGCAATCCTTGAAGACGGACTGCACATATCCACAGTGAGAAAGCCAATATTAACGTCTAATGTATTCAGATATGTGGCTTTGTGGAGCCATGGGTAGAGCCATGTCTCAACAGGGGGGATGGTACAGTTGGTTAACAGAATACCCTAACATACGGAATTAGGAACCACATACAAACATCATGAGCAGCGTGTCACATTTGCAGTAGACATCATGCACAGGAGCATTTAAACCGAAGGGAGTGAGTTTACCTACACCACCATAACCGTTCCGTACTATTTGTATGGAGTTCATACATCTGAATAAATGTGAAGGGAAGAAATACTGTTTAGTGATCACACATATATATAATCAAAATGGGTAGAAGCATTCCCAACCATGAATCCGGATGCAGCAGCAGTGGCAAAGGTGCCAGTAAAATAAAGTATCCCTAGATCTGGCATACTGTAAAGAAGCTACAGTGACAATAGAACACATTTAGTGAACCAGACAATCACGCAACCTGGGGATTAACTTGTATTTCCATGAATGTAAATTGCATGTACAACCCACAGTCAGCATGACTGCTGGCGCGGTACAATGGGATCGAGAAATAAGTAGAGGAGGTTGGTGGGTGACACCCAGGCGAGTTACATTTGCTGTCTACCTCTAGCATTGCTGAGCATGACAACAGTTCCAAATGTAAAGTGTTGCACCCACTTGAAGTAGTATGTGGAATGGCATATTATGTGCCAGAGTGGAAAGCTGTCATGCCTGCAGAGCCGGAGGTCGATGGCTCATTAGCAGGTGACATGAGAGGATTGTTAACCAATAACACTGTTTTGCAGTTAAAGTCTTTTACAGATAAAGAGCAAGCGAAGCGGACGCATAGCTGAGACCAGTATCCTGTGTGTATGTCACTGTTATCCAAAGAACATAATTGCCAAGTGGAATGTGTGAAGGTCTGTACCAGCTACTGTTGGCAACGCCTACTGCAGTAAAGTTTGCAGAGAGGTCGTCCTGGGTTCACCTCACAGTTTTCAAACCGGTAAAGGATATCAAGTCTGATTTACATCTTGTAGCTGATATACCATAGAGCCTGAATCACCGGGCCAGACTGTATAACAATACAAAGCAACCCCAAAGACATTTTGTTTACTGTCCTAATGATTATACACCTATTAACCATGTTTGTGTTTACTTTACATTTGCTGGGACCTTACCTGCATATAACTACACGGATACAAATAGTGATACGTGATGAACTGGCCACAGAGTGGCTTCCACACTTCAACACATACCTAGGCATGGCGTGTGCATGTACAGACTATGAACATTTTAAATTGCTGTGTTTGTACTGCCATACCTACATCATATGGAGGACTTCCGATGTATGTTGTCCCCTTGGGGATAGATTGAGACTTGTGAATATGTACACTTTGATACAGGTTCTGTGAGATCACAGGACAAAGTGGCACTGTACTTACCTGTTACACAAAAAGTAATTGTATGTTGTGATAAACATGATACAGTTCAAGTTGGTGGGAGTATTTGTAACATAACTGTGTCTTACAAATGTCATATAACAGCCAAAGATCACAGTACTACTTGTAGCACCATTCATTATCTGTATTGAAGCTTCATGAGAATAACGTGGAAGGATGTGCAGAAACATCCTGAATTGTTTAAACAGTCCTCTGTTATAGACAGGAAAATGTTACATGCAGAGGTAACCCGCATCAGTAGTAAAGTAGAATATTGTTATGTTGTTTGTGGGGATAATGCATTTCAATGGTTACCTGTGAATTGGTCCGGCAGTTGTTATTTGGGTTATCTGGCTCCAGTCACATGACATACTGCACAATTGCCTCTGGAGTGCGAAGCGAACTATAACACATATAGCTCGAAGAACTGGGAACACAGTCGAGAAACCTACTAATCCAGTGGGTGAAATGGAAGCTGTTCTGAAACTCCAGTCTTCTGCAAGAGATAAAGGAATATCGATTCATATGGACTTGAGTGACAGCGTCATAACCTGGGCTGGAACACTCCCAGCTTGTGGAGTAGTGAAATCAATCAGGGAACAGAGGAAGTTGTCAAAACCTGTCGGAGGACTGATCAATGTGACTTTCCGCTCTTGAACTTGTGACTGATGAACTGGATGCAATGAGAACTGTTGTGTCACAAAATGTAATAGCGCACGACTGCACCCTGGCGGCGAGAATTGGTACGTGCACACTTATTAAAGAAGACCGCTGTGTCCAAGTACCACATAAAAAGACCGAAATCAACGCCCACCTAGAGGTAATACAGCAGGTGTCATCCATGGCGGAACCAGGCCCAAACCCACTGACGAACCATTTCCACAAACCATTTGGTGGATGGGGTTCAGTCATACTGAATATCATGATTGCCATTTGTGTTGTTCTGCTCATATTGGGAGCATGTGTCTGTTGCGGGATACTTTGCATGTAAGTATTAGTCAGGGACTCTGTCGACGTATCTGTACCCGAGACTATGTATCAAGACCTGTAGTGGTATTTGTCAATACAAAATGCAATCCTTCTTGAAATGTACAACAAATTACTTGCCTAGTTAAACGTTCCAGAGAGGAAGAGGCTAGGGAATGAAATAATGTTGTATATGTTTCTGGATAGAATAGAAGCAATCAAAGGAGGAGAATGTTATCAAAATACATATTTAAACATATATATGACGTGCTACTTTAGAAGCAAATAGTGTATAATGCATATTATTCTATCTTACAATATGGCAGTAGAGCTTATCATGCATGTAATTGCCTGTAGTGTAGCTGCAGTGTGATTGAACCCTGACCCTGGCAGTAACCAGTGCAGCAGGTGTATGTCATTCAGCATCAGTCATCTGCTTGGTTAGAGAATAATAAATGTATGTACAGGTATATCTGTCATCCTTCCACTGAGGAGGATGGGCTTGTGAGCTCTATCTAACACAGAGTACAGCTGCTCACCAGAGAGACAAAGGAACCTAGTAGGAAATGAAGTGACGACGGATCTGAACAGTGTTGGAACCGTGACAGAGCAGAATTTGCAGTACATTCTAATTGACTATGTGGCTCTTAAGGCTGTGCTATCCTCATGGGAAAACATTTAATAAGCATTACCTTAGCACTGTTGTAGGAATACAATATTGTGGACTATAGTGATGTAAATGCCCTGTGACTGACCACATCATTAATGTGTGCAAAAGATGATTGTAAACACAATACTCATACAGCTGTAACATGTATAGAGTATAACAAAACTCTAAACTTGTACTGCATAGTTATTTGCCTCCTGCTGCACAGTAGTAAAACGTTGTTAATCTCAGCTTCCTGTGTTATTGACTGTCATTTTGAAAAGATGAATGAGTGTTACAGTTTGATTTAAACAACGTAATTGACAGATGTGTATGTTCTAGCATGGGAATAGGTCAAGCCAACCATCACAATGTCCATGTGTACCACATACAAACAGCCAGTAACACGCAGTAGTAGTGCATGAAGGCATACACGACTGTGGGAATAGTACAGGACATATGGCACATGCCAAGTGCAGATGCATGACACAAACCCCAGGATGGGTGTCCCTGCAAAGAGGAACATGTGCCAACCACACCTCCCACAGATGTACCGGCAGTAAAACACATGCCAAACACACAGAAACACTACCGTCCAACACACGACTGCAACGGAGCCTGGTCAGACACCAACATGAAGCATGCACAAACAGGGACTTGTGTAATGTTTGCCTTAACACACCCCCATAGGCCAAGAAGAATAGAATGGACATATGCATGTAATGTTGTGAAGGATGTGTGGTAGTCCTCAGTATCACAGTGTTAGGGACACAGATACACTGTCATCAACTGTGATGTATGTGCACTGTAGACAGCATACCTGCAAGTAATACAGAGGACAATCATGTGCCACAGAAATATACACTGGAGAAAGAGGATAGGGGATAGACAAGTGTAAATGTGACAAACTATGAATATAGGTTCATACGTCCATAGGTACAGGGTAGGCCATCATCCCAGGTTCAGCCATAACCCTACACCATAGTTAGGATGACTTTGCCAACCTTCTGTGCTTCAGATAAAATACTCATGATATTGCTGTACCTCCGTCAAGCAGTGATAATGATGTAATCCCTGGCCTATACCTGCAATTCTCCATCCAATGGACAACATACCCGCGAACAAGGCTAGGAAGGATCTCTGTCTCACATGTACTGTGATGTAGATCCACAGCATTGTGAGTGTCTGGGTGATATATGTGTCACTCAAACACATCCCATTAATGACCATGACAAGGTTCATGTCACCTGCCCTTGTGGTTCTGAGGGATGCAGATACAGTAGGTGAAGCATACACATGACATATGGGTTGACATGGCCTCGTATGTCAGGCACAGGTCAACACTAAATAACAGGTATGTGACTTAATGGGGCAGGGGTCCTACAAGTGGGGCAGCATTACACAAATCGATGTCATCCCACATCTGTACGACAATTAACCTATGAGGCCTTCCCAGCTGCTGTAGGTGTATGGTCAGATACAGTCTGAATGGGGCAATGTAGTAAATCATAGGTGTAACACGTAATGGATACAAGGAGACAATGACCTAGCCTGATGTAGATGTGAATCCCTGCACAAACAGGTGGGCAATGTAGAAGTCCCACAGAACCACGATAGCTTAATGTGTGTGTTGAGCTGAATGGTGACCCGACAAACTCTGTCCCCTGATCCTGGTAGCATTGTCACCCTCCGTGCTCAGTGGACAGCCACCTATATGCTGGACAGGGGGTGACCTAGTACTTCTCGACAGGTATGATGTTGCATTACTTAGCATTTAGCTGTGGGACATGTCCTGACAGCAGATATGCATACCTCCTCTGTGAGGCCCCTGAGAAGGATATCTGTATGTCAGATGTCAAGTCCCACTATGGCACCTGTTTTGCAGTCATCTACAAACAATGTTGCCCCATAACACCACTGTGTGTGCCTGTTCCGTGGAAATATGGGTATGACAGGGAATGGACCCAGGGGAGGCCCATGGGACACCACTTGCGACAGGCAGTAGGTCTGACGGCCTTAGCTTAACTATGACCGTGGGG
>NW_025051764.1:0-11405 GCF_019279795.1 Protopterus annectens | reverse complement strand
TTTTGTCCTTTTTCAAGGGGGAAAAAAAAAGTATTTATAGAGTCATGTGCAAAACAGAAAAAGAAGTTATGTACCTACCAAAACGTTCCATGTTAGTTGTTTTCCCCGCCTTCTTTCTTGCTTGATGGGTTCGAGCCGATCCTCGGCTCCGACCCCACTTGCTAAGCTCGAGAGTCACTTTTACCAGCTCGAGGCAGCCCCATATCCCATGATGCAAGGCTAAGTACCCAGATCTCGTTTGTTGAAAAAGGGCAATAACACCGAGCATAGAATACTTACCAAAGGAAGAAGAATCTTACAGAGGGAAAAAAGGACCAGGTCTGAATGGTCTTTAGCATAATAGTTTCTTATACAAGGTCTGTCCAGGCCGGGGGAAGGAGGGAGGGGAAAGAAGAGAGAAGACAACTAACATGGAACGTTATGGTAGGTACATAACTTCTTAAGTTTTTTCAATCGCCTTCATTCTTGCTTGATGGGACCGGCCTAGCACCTCTATCCTGGGTGGCTCAATGGAACAAACTCTTGAGGACTGTAGAGCCAAAACTGGCTCTGTCCCTGGAGGCCAAGTCCAATTTGTAATGGGAAACAAAAGTGTGAGGGGGGGCCCAAGTGGCGCTGCACAAATAGAGTCGAAAGGAAGTCTAGCTTGAAAAGCTGAAGAAGTAGCAAAACTCCTAGAAGAATGTGCTAAAGGTTTTGAGGACAGCAGTTTTCCCCTGAGCATAAATTTCAGTGAGAGAAGAAAGCCATCTGGACAAAGTCACTTTAGAAACAGGAAGGCCTTTTTATTACCCCATAGGAAAAAAAAAGTTGATCAGATTTTCTAAATTTTTTGTTCTGTCCAAATAATATCTAATTTGGGCGGTGGACATCAAGATAATGTAGCTTTTGTTCAGCTCTTCTGAATAGTTAGGAAAAATACAGGAGATCAATGGATTGATTCAAATTGTTCTTTGAAGCGACCTTAGGTAAAAAGGTTGGATTAGTTCTCAAAGATACTCTGTCTTTGTGAAAAACCAAATAGGGGGGTCGAACCGAAGAGCATGAAGTTCAGACACCCTCCTGGCAGATGTAATAGCCACTAGGAATAAAGTTTTCCAAGAAAGATATTTCAGGGAACAAGAAACAGCTGGCTCGAACGGGGGAAGAATCAAGGATGTCAGCACTAAATTTAGATCCCACTGAGGGGGAGGATTCCTGATTGGAGGTTTTTGTAGGAAAATTCCTTTCAAGAAGGCCCTGCAGAGCCTATGGGACATAATATTATGATCTGCTATCCCGACATGAAAATTGGAAATAGCAGCCAATTGAACTCTGACTGTGGAAGAAAGAGAGCCTGCATGAAAAATCTCTGCTAAGAAGTCCAGAACTGCCTGAACAGGGGCAGTAAAGGATCAATATTTTGGGCCTTAGCCCAATAAGAGAAACGTTTCCATTTGCTTGTGTAAATCCTCCTGGTAGAGGATTTTAGTGAAGCTACTATGATGTCTCTAACTGGGTTAGAGATCAAAGGAAGCCTGGCTAAGGAAGGAAGTGGAGCAACCATGCTGTGAGGTTGAGAGAAGGGATTGACCGGTGCAGCTGACCGGATTGGTGAATCAGAAGATCTGGCACTGGGTCCAGATGCCACGGCTGCACCAAAAGGTGATGATGGAGGAACGGAACCAAACTTGTCGAGGCCAGTAAGGGCAATGAGAATCAATTTGGCTCTCAAACGGTAGCTTTCTGCATGACCTGAGCGATCAGAGGAAATGGGGGGCCCGCATAAAGAAGTCCCTCGGGCCAATCCTCCGTCAGAGCGTCTCTGGGGGATGGCCTGATAGGGAAGAGGCTGAAGAAGTCTGGACATTTGCTGTTTTGGGGAGTAGCAAAAGATCGCAACATGGCGACCCCATTCCAGAAAAATCTCTTGCGCTATAGATTGCTTGAGAGACCACTCGTGAGGGATGAGAATAGCTCTGCTCAATCTGTCCGCTAGAATGTTGGTTTTCCCAGGGATATGCGTTGCTACCAGAAACTGATGAGAGGAGATCGCCCATTGCCAAAGTCTGACCCTTCGACACAAGGGGTAGGACTTGGTTCCGCCCTGTTTGTTGATATACCAAACTACAGACATGTTGTCTGTGTGGACTGCAATTGTCCCTACGGGAAGAAAGTCGTTGAGGGCTTCCAACGTTAAAAGCACTGCTCTCATCTCCAGGACATTTATGTGCAGATGGTACTCGAACGGTTGCCACGTCCCATGAACCATCCTGCCCTGATAATGACCCCCCCACCCGATCAGGCGGGCATCCGTGGTGACACTGGCTATCGGGGGGGGGTACAAAGCATCTGCCTTGGTGAACCTGAGAGATGTGATCCACCAAGCAAGATGCTATTTGCATGACTGTGTCATCAAAATCTGGTGCGCATTGGAAGTTGCTGGTATGACCACTGTGTGAAGAGCAGCCACTGAAAAAGGGGCATGTAGAATCGAGGCAGGGGAAGAAAAGTAATGGGCGCAGCCATGAGACCTAATACCTTTAGAACCATTCTGGCCAGCTATAACTTGCTGGCCAGAATGATCCTGACATGACTCTGAATGTCTGAAACTCTTTGTTCTGTAAGGGTAGCTGACATCCGAACAGTGTTTAAGTTTGCCCTATGAAGGTAATAGACTGGCAGGGCGATAAGGATGACTTTTAAAGTTGATTGAGATGCCCAAATGAGAACAAAGGTCTATTGTGTAATCCCTGGCTTGTATAAGCTGATGCCTGGTGGTGGCTGACAGGAGCCAGTCGTCGAGATACGGGAACACCTGGAACCCTTTGGGCGTCTCAGGTGAGCCGTGACCACTGCCATGCATTTGGTGAACACTCAGGGGGGCTGTAGTGAGACCAAAGGGCAGGGCTCTGAACTGGAAATGACCGGACCCCAGCCGGCGGAGAAATCTCCTGGAGCGTCTGTGAATTTTGATGTGATAGTACGCATCCTGAAGATCTATTGAGCACATCCAGTTGTCCTTCTGTAAGAAGGGCAGAATTGACTGAAGAGTGACCATTCGAATCTTGTCTTCCTGACAGACTTGTTGAGTCTGCTGAGATCCAATATTGGTCTCCAGTCTCCCGTCTTTTGGGGCCCAAAAAAGAACCTTGAGTAGATTCCGGCTCTGAATGGTCTATTGTAACTGGCTGAATGGCTTTTTTTGCAGTAGTTTTAAATTTCTAACTCTGAAATTTTCCCTTAGACCGGGTGGTTCAACTGGAAGGGAATTTGGGGGAAAAGGACTTTCCTCGAAAGGAATTATGTAACCCTTGGATATGATCGACTGTACCCATCTGTCTTGAGTGAGGGAATGCCAGGCTTCTGGGTACAGTGATAATCTTCCCCGACTGCCTCCAAGGAGGGACAGCCGGGCAACACCTCAGGGATGCTGAAAGGGCTTGTCAGAGAGGCTCCCTGTTTCCCTGGTTCTTGGACCCCTCTGCCTCTAGAGCGTCTGTTGTTGTTACCCCTCTGCCTCTAGGGGTAAACTGACCACGTGAACCCGCGTGACTCCTTGGGATTCTGGAACCACATTTTCCCCACCCTTCTGTGCTTTGGGATAAGGTCTAGAAGGGGTGGAAAAACGGACTCCAACAGCAGAAAGAGTCTTGCCGTCCTGCTCACACCTGGTCAAGGTTTCCTTCACCTGAGGGCTAAACAAAGCTGACCCATCAAAGGGAGAATTTGTAAAGGGGCGCCTTAAAGGGATCCAAAATCACATAGCCGCATCCAGGCTTGGCGTCTAAGAGCCACACCTGTGCCTGCGGCTCTCCCGCTCCACCCCAGCATAAGATATTAGCCGCATGGAGGAGTTTGCAATGGAATTGAGGGTTCCTAGCTGAGAAGCAATTTTTCTTGAGCCCCTGCAGCTGTAGGATCCTGAACTACTTCTCCCAGCTCCTTTGGGATGTCCTTTGGGTCCTGGTGGTAGCATAAAACAATTCTTGAAGCATATATATACAAAGGTAGCTGAGGAAAACACATTACCTATCCATGGTCCCTGAGTCTGTGGGAGGACGGGCGCGAGAAGGATCTGCTGGGATTCCTTTGGGTGTGTAGCCACCTTAAGCCCAGGGGACACCCTTAGTAAGGAATTGTTTGTGGCTTGGGGCAGTGATAAATTTGAAGGCCTCTAGGGACTGGCTCCACCTACAGAGTCAGGAGCTGCCTTGCATACTAGTGCAATCCTGCCTGCATAAGGGGTCGAAGAGTGCCAGGAGGTGGAGGGCAGTCAAAGCGCCTCTAGGTATGTGACTCATCCTCCAGAGGAGTTGTTGGTGGGCCAGTTACCCCTCTGTTTCAGGCGTTCTAGGATGCAGGAAGGGAACTATCCTCAGAGGCTGATCGGGGATCCCTCATCAAAGTCGGTATCGAGAGTGACAGGACTCGGGGAGTCTACATGCTTCCTCTTACAAGTCCTCTTCCTAGGAGGATCTCTCCAGAAACATCAGGAGAAATCCTCGGAGAGAGAGAAGTCCCAATGCAGGAAAACTACAGAAGTGAGGATCTCTGGGTCCTGTGGCAAGAAGTGGCAGAGATGTCAACAGGTACTATGGGGGAGGAGCTACGGGAACAGACTGCTGACTGATACCAGTGGCCATGCCCCATCCACCTCAGGTCTCCCTCCCAGGTAGGTCAGTCCAGAGAACCCGCTCAGAGAAAGAGCTAGGAACTCAAGGTTCACGAAGTCTCCGAGGCAGATGTCGAACCGAGCTCACAAGGCGAGGCTCTCCAAGGGGAAGGCGGGGTTGGGACAGGGTCAGGTGCCTCCCCTGGAGAACCATGAAACCCGACCACGAGATCCCTCTAAGGAAGGTCTCGAAGAAGAGGAGATAAGAGTAGAGGCTGAAGAAAGGAACAGAGAATCCGTCCTCCAGCCGTGGCAGTGACCGAAGACTCATCCAAGGCTCTGGGAAGAGTTGGAAGGAGAACTGGGGGTGGACCAACAGTGATGCGTCTGAGGCCGGACTGTGCATGACAGTACCGCTGACTTGGTAATCTGCAGCCACTCTCTGAGTCATGATCGACAGCCTGGATGATATGAAGATCGGCTCCGATGGCTCCGTTCGATAGAAGAAGTGAAGCGAATCGGCTCGGAAGGAACTCGACCTCTTCGATGGCGCCGAACCGATATGAATCACAGCCGGGCCGACCTCGAGAACCCGACAGAAACCCTCTATGTCCAACTGGCACAAAAGTAGCAGTGTCAGACGATGAACCCGACACGATGCCACATGGGTGTCCAGACGATCGGAGCCGACGCCAGTGTCCAATGGTCGGCACCGATAGCCATGGGGTGCGAAGGCTGCTATCAGAAGCAGAATGCGGCCCCAGCGGGCCGATCTCGACTCAGTAGGGCGAGACGCGGAGAAAACTAGATGCAAGCCTGGGCCTTGGAGGGTTTTACTGGTGAATTTTGGTGGGCCGACTTGTGACCCTCGGCAAGCCCCAGAATCGTTGTCCGTCTCTCCTGCAGGACTCTCTGGCTGAAGGGTGACAAATAACAGGAGTCCTACCTGCAGGTGAAGAGGGCCCAGACAATACAGGCCAGAGGTGTGACCGTCTGTCGAGACACATCTTCTGACAGCACGAGTCACACTTCAAACAAGACCCTCTCCTTGACATGGTGCTGAAAAAACACACACACACACACACCAGTCAAAGGTAAGTTAAATAAATACCAAAAGGTATTCTATAAACCAACACACACATACCTAACAGGGAAGTGGGATAAGAAAAATTTGACTAACAAAAAAATTAAAGGAGACGGGAATTTCTGTCAGAAAGGTACAAATTAAAGCTTAAAAGCTATCAATAAGGTTTTTGACTAAAAGGGGCTTAAATATCACAAAAATTGAACAGCTTACCAGGAGCTGGTGAAAGAGACCTCCCCTATGGCTGATGACAAGCGAGATCTGGGTACACATGCATCATGGGATATGGGGCTGCCTGGGCTGGTAAAAGTGACTCTCGAGGCTTATGGGGAGTGCGGTGGGGCGAGGGATGGCTCTAACCCATCAAGCAGAATGAGATTGACAACTTAACATTGACCATTAACATAAAAATCCTGTATCTAAGATTATGAAACAAAGAGAATTTGCTGAAAAATGACGGCAGGTTGAGGCTGGTGGCAAAGATGATAAAACCCTGATGGCTGTTACATTGGCAGCTCAGGGTATCATCGCACAGACAAGTAACAGTGGTCATACCCATCTGATGGGAATAGGGGCAGGGCGGGATGTAGGAGGAAAAGGAGAAAATGGCATTCTAGGGACGACTTTCTACCAGCCACCAAAAAAGCTACTATGGCAACAGAAGTCATGTGAGAGTAAGCAGGCATACACATTCCTGAAGGGGCGATATTATGGGTTTCAATTCTTGACACATGTAGGGGTGGAGTTAAGCTAAATACAAAAGCTCTCTTTCTCCTTTGGCAGTAACAGCTAAACATTCCAATATCAGTCAGGATGAAGACTGACTCCAGGTCTTCACCACAGCAGATCTGAATGAGGAGCCCTTTCTAGGAATAGTCGGACAACATTGGAACATTTCATTTAAAACAGTAAAAGAGAAAAAGTATATACAAAAAATGAATAGCTTAAGTGTGAGTCATTGTAAGAAGAAACCTCTTGACAATGACATAAGGATGCAAAGAACCAAACAATAATTCCAATGCTGCTGAAATTAATATCTTGCACTCAAGTAAAGGTGTCCCTAAAAATGCTGGCATGAAACTGAAGACTTTCACACTAGAACTGAGCATATGAAATTTCTACAGTGGAATAAAACAGATAGTGAACATGGCTTAAACATTACAACTTCCTGTCATACAGACCCTTCATGCATAAAATTAAGCGTGATACTTACTAGAGCAAGGAGTCTAGCCTTCTGGGTTTCTTAGCTTTCTTGGAAGCAATAGCAAGTACAAGCACTATGAAGGACATTATGGAACATGCACTAAGTTGTTGACCTTTACTACAAGACATCTGCCACTGTTTTGGGGAAATAATTGACAAAATTAAATACATTAGAATTTGATCTGTATGTGGTTAATAGGTAAAATGCTGAGGTTAAAGCCAAGGTGGTATGTTACTCATAAATCCTGACAGTGTTACTAGTGAAGCCTGAAGAAGGGCCTTACTAGGGACATAGTTTAAAGATTTTTCTTAGTTATAAATGTGGGAAAAGAATCAGTTAGTAATGCAGAGGATCCCAAACTAAGTAGCATAATTACTTAAGCAAAAAGACATTAGATTGATAAAATGTTCCATAAAGAATACAGCTTGGTACAAACAGTAAAGAGACATAAATTTTAGCACAATAAATGGCTCAACATAATAAGACTCGAGAAAGGATTCAGTTACAAAAACAGTCAGAAGTGATGAAAATGCCACTATTATTACATCTTAGGGAAACGTGGTGTACACTACATTTTTTAATTATTGTTTCAATCCTCTACAATAACACAACAAAGAAAACAATGCAACATTCACATAGCTTAGAACTAACTTTTAACTTAATAGCTTAAGATTCTTAAAATCAAGCTGAAGCAGACTGTTTGTGAGACTTCCAGTTTAATTGATTTGATACAAATGATCTTTCTATTTAAATGCATAAGTAAACTTATAGCAACAGATGTTGTTCAACTGATCACTCTGCAGTATGGGTTATAGCCTGTACAGGATATAACAGCCAGCCAGCTTCCAAAGGTTGACAGCATCTTTCATCACCAGTCCAGTCCTTATTTCGAGGTAAAACTCATTACAGATTACAGGTTTGAGTTACAAAGCTCTTAACAGCTTCATGCAGTGAGAAAGGCTGGAGCCCTGAAGAAAAGGACAATGCAAGGAACAACAAAGTAAATATGCATTGTTTGTGCTGGGAGATGTGCACACACAAAAAAAAAAAATGGAGTGAGGACAGGTGGCTACTGCAGCGGTAGACCAAATACAGCCAGGAAGTGAAAAAAAAAAACAAATTTAATATTTCTCCAGCATAGGCAAGAAGCCTTCAAAGAATTACACAAAACAAAGGCAGGCATTACACTTGTTTACACACACAATTATACATCAATTAATCAATAAAAACAATTAAATCCAACTTGGCCTCAATTCATTATGGTATCAAACTTTAAAATAAAACACTATTTATATAATAACTTTCTTTTATAAACAATATGAGAACAAAACCCCACCAAATCCTTAACACAGTAGCCATTAAACCATTGGGTTTGAGTTGTGAAATTCCATAAAAGTTTGACTACAGGGGCTGTCATCTTTTTATTTTTAATATTTCTAATGTGTTCCTGAAGTCTACACCTAAACTTCCTCTTACTTTCATCTATATAATGAGGCTACAACATTGGGCATAAATTACACCTCGTGTGTCACAGCTAAACATCTCCATGGATAAAAAGCTATTAATATCAAAAGTCCGTGATATAAGTACATATATTACAGTGGCCACAAGAAAATGTACCTGTGGATGTAATAGTGGTAAAGGGGTTTAAAACATGGAATACAAAATTTAGGAACCACAATATCTCTTAAATTTCTACCTTTTTTTATATTTATGCATTTAAATAATTGTGTGTTCTTTTGTTTTATGTACTTGAAGCTTTGCTGGGCCAGAAATATTTTTTGGTTCCTGGCTGTTTGGATTATCCATCTCTTTTTGCTGTGTGACTGCAGTAGTAATCATTTGGATATCTACTACTGTTCTGTTAAGTCTACTTACACAACTGTACTATGCTCATCATATTGATTACTGATGTAGTGCAGCTAACATTGTAGACTATCCTAGTTTACTACATTTGAGGAGGAAGAATCCAGCAGCCTCTGGAGAATGGTCCTAGCAAAGTCTGAAGTAGACCAAGACAAGGAATACTTATATTTTTTTGTAAACTAAGTTGGGGGACAAACTGCTGCTTCTAGAATACTTCTAGAATCCAACACTGAAAAAAAAAAACGAAGCAGCCAAGGCCCTGGTAGAATGGGCCTTGACCCGGCCTGGAAAAGTTTTGCTGAGCTGAGTATAACAAAAGGCAAAAGCCTTAGAAAATCATTTGGAAACAATCTGCTTTGACAAAGGTGGTTTCTTGTTACCTTCACAAGAAATGAACAATTGATCTGAAGATCTGAAATATTTAGTTCTATCAAGATAATACCAAAGATGTCTTGACATCCCAAAATATAATTTAGATTCATAGATTACTAGGCCAATGGCCCAAACTAGCAATATAACCAAATTTTCCCAATATTTGGCCCTTACAGACAAGAGGATGGCATAGATTTGTGTTTGCATTATCTTTCAGACTGCCCTGTCCAGAATGGACACAGGCACTACAGGTGTGAATTTTAAGATTCCCCATCAACTGATCCCAAAATGCATTTGAAGAGGGATAGGAAAAGGGTGTGCTTAAAACTCATTACAGCTGAGTGACTTCTCCAGGTGCTGCTGCAGTTACCTCTTACTGCCCCTAGGCATCAAATACTGCCTGTTCATATTCTCATTAATAATTCCAAAACCATGCAACATACAAGGTGTCAGAATATTTTATCTTGCAGCATATATGATGGCAAACAATTTATTGATATATGACTTCTGTCAATGAGTATTTGTTAGAACTGTAAGGTGATAACTTCATTTTGTAAAGGCTGAAGCCCACATGGGAGTTAAAGGTACACTCAAAAGAGGTTTAGCTCAGCATCTTTATAGAGAACTCCCGGTCTTTTAATCACCACTACTTAACAGCGGTCACAAAATCCATCTTGTCTAGCCCAGTTATAACTATATGAATCTCAACCAGGTCAAAAGAGGTCATCATACCTCTGTATTCAATAACACATGCTAGAGGGACACATTTTCAACTCCGTGTCTTACTTTCTTTAAAGGAAACCTTGATGACTGGATGGGCACCTTTAATGTGAGTAGAAAGCCTATTCCAAAGTCACATCTGTCTCTCCTGCATGTTTTGTTTGAGTCACTGACTAAGTTTAGATCCCTAGATCAAAAGAAAGAAAATGGGAAGATGGACAGTTTGGCTTAAAGTAAACTTGGATCCCAATTATAAATAAAAAATGAAGGAATACCTCTCAAAGAAAATTTCTATGAAAATGAGATAAGAGTTGACTCACTATAAGAGTTTGCAGCTCGGATACTCATCTTGCAGAGACAGCAATCCGTGTCCAAACTTTTCCACGTTAAGAACCTCAAGTAAAACACATTAGCTGGTTCAAATGGAGAAAAGTCAGCTTCTCAACATAAAATTAAGATCCTAATGCAGGGTCACCAGTTTTCTTGTAGGCCTCTTCTAGGCTTTGATGGACAAGTAAAAGGCCAGGATAGTAACTCACAAATCTTGTAAACCCAGAGAACAACTAGCTGAATGGGTGCTGGTTATGCTTTTAGAACCAACTATTAAACCTTTTCCATTTGCTAATATATGATTTTCTAGTAGCAGGCTTTCTTGCCTCCATTACCACATGCTGCACATCCCCAAACAGGTGCCTATAAGGAATTAAGACCCAATATTCTGTCAAATGAAACGGGTTGGGGATATCTAACAATCAAGTGAATAAGATCTATTCTTTGAAGATGCTTGCATTGCCTCTGGACAGGTCCAAAAGGCAGAACTACTCTTGCCTGGCCAGAAGTCACCACAATGATCTTGGGTTACTTCTGAATCTTCAGAAGTACCTAGATATTATGTAAAGGGTAGAAAAGCATACAGGAAACACTTCTGTCCAAGGAAAAGAAAATGCATCTGTCTTCAGGACTTCTTGCAGGGGTCCTGGAGCAGAACCCTTCTGGCTGTTCAGAGGAATGCAAACAGACTGAAGAAAAAGGCAGTTGCAAGGTATAAATCTTTAAATCCACAAAACCAAATTAAGTGCTTTTCCCCTCAAGAGATTTCATCAGAATATACATAATTAACTCAAATACTTTTTTAGAAAACATTCCAATTAACACAATTAAAAAATTAAACTTAAATGGCATACAGATTCATGTAAAAGGATTCTTGTTTCATGAAGTTAAAATTATTCCATCAGAGGGCAATCAATGAATGTATATCAAATGACTTTTTTGGTCTAATAAAAGAACTCATAAAAGTTTTTTTACCATACCGTCCATCTGTGTTGTTGATCTTCTTCCAGTCATCACTGATGGGTTCAGTTCAAGCCCTCAGAACAGAGTCACAATAAAACTCCAACACCAAAAACTGAGCTAAGCTGCTAACAATGCCCTTCTCCCAGTTACCTCAGATCAAGTTTGATGCAACATATAGAAGAAGAAACAAAGCCATTTCTCCTCAGAAACTGAAACACCACAAGGACCCAGAAGATCCCCACCCGGAAAAAACCCTTTGGTGGGACAGGGAG
>NW_025051763.1:0-12112 GCF_019279795.1 Protopterus annectens | reverse complement strand
GGGGGTTTTGGTATAAAGTGCTTCAATATCAAGAGTAACTAACAATAAGTTACTGGAAGTAGGTGGGTGTAAAAAAAGTGTATTTAAAAAATCCCAAGAGTCTCTAAGATAGAATTGTGACTTTTGCACAATAGGGTTAAGAGTCCAGTCTAAGTATTCCGAAATTTTTTCAGTTTTAGTCTTATGGTTTGAGACAATGTGTCTAAAGGGTGGATTGACAGTATCTTTGTGGATTTTGGGAATACCGAAAAATCTACCAAGCTGGGGATTGGGAACTGTCATAAAATCTGCTTCTTCAGTAGAAATAGCTTGTTGTTTGGTGAGAGAAAGAATGACCTTGTCAATTTTTCTGAAAGCCTTATGTACAAAAGATAATTGTACTGCTTTGTAGTAGTCACTATTACTAAGGTCCTCCTGTAAGGTATGAATATACCTATCTTTTTCCATGAGGACAATCCCCGTGCCCTTATCAGCAGTCATAATCCTAAGCGTTTTGTCATATTGTAGGTTTTTAAGAGCTAAAAGCTCGGCATTGGAAAGGTTGAACCATTTGTGCCGATTAGGGGAAGATAACAGATTACGAAAATCCTTGTCACAAAGTTTGAGGAAAATTTGCAAAGTGTTATTTAAAGGTGGATTGAAATAACTCCTTTTGTAAGGGATGCGTAAATCCACATTAACAAGGTCACTATCTAAATCTGTGTCCTTATCACAGATCAATTTTAAGTTAAGCTTTCTTAGAAAAAGTCTTAAATCTAGCAAAAGAGATGAGAGGTCAGCCCTTTGGGACGGGATAAAAGAAAATCCTTTTTTCAAAACCTGAATGGTTTCAGCAGAAAAAGACCTACTAGTTAAATTGAACACCTCTGAAGAGGAAGAGGTATCAGAGACCTGGTTAAGGTTGTCGATCATGGGTAAAGTCTTCTTGGGCGACCCCTCGGGAAGCCTCTGCCCAGAGAAGGGAGGTTGTGGGAAGGCCTGTTTAGTTCTTGATGAGGGGTAGGCAGAGGTTGTTGGCTCTCTCTGTCCTTCTCTCTCTGAAGGCTGGCCCTGGTGACATAGGTGCGAGAGGGACCATTTGTTCTTGGATTTCTTCTTGCAATGTTGCTCCTCTGAATTTCTGGAACTAAAAAAGAATTCTCAGGGACTGGTGCAGGAATGGAGAGATGAGGAGACTGTAAGGAGTGTGAAGTAACAGAACCTGAAGAAATGGGAATGGAAAGAGAAACAGAGGAAGAAGGCGTGAAAGAAGAAACCGGAGGAATAGAAGTAAGAGGAGGAAAAGTAGTGAGTGGAGTAGCAAGAGGAAGAGAGGGAACCGCTGAGGAAGAAGAGGGAAGGGGCAAACCTAAGACAGGATCAGAAGTGAGAGAATAAGAAGGAAGAAGAGCTGGAGAAGGGGAAACATTTGAAGAACGAGAGACAAAATGAACAGAAGCTGGAAGAGAACGAAGGAGAGAAGACACTGGAGGCTGGAAGTCAGCAGGAGGGGGTGGAAAATAAGGAGTGACGGGTACCTGGGAGGCCACAGGGACCAAAGGAGGAAAAGAGGCTGAAACAGAAGGGCGAGAGGAAGGAACCGGTTGGCGAAGAATGGGAGCAGAAGGAAGATGAGGTTTGAAGTTGGAAGAGGAGTAGGAAGACCTATTCCTGAAGGGGGGAATATTCCCTGTAAGATTGGAGCTGGGACCAGAAGGAAGATTAGTAGAACTCCAAGCATGGTCAGAGGAACGGCCAGCAGAAGGGGGAGGAAACTTATCTCTAGAAGAGAACTGTCCAAAATTGACAGAGAAGGGTCTGGAAAACTGTGTCCCATCTCTATCTGAGGAAGAACCGTGAGTAGGATCATGTCCAAAAGGAGAGGAAAAGTCATAATCAGATTTGTTTCTGAAACTGAATCTATGTGAAAAGTCTGATCTAAGGGGGTAAGCCCTGTTGTTCTGATATTGAGTGAAATCCCTGTGAAGTTTCTGCTTTTTCCGATGGATAATAGTGGCAACATGTCTGTTAACTCGGGGATGTATGCCATTAAAAACATGAAGAAGATGTTGGAAGTGAGAGTGTGATACAATAACATCATGGAGGGATTGAATATCAGATCTGAGAGAAGAAAGCTGCAATTCTTTATGTTTAACAATCATACCAACTGATCGAAGGCCGGTGTCATTGTACAGGGCGACCAGATCCCTATACAAAGGGGAAGAACTATTAACATTGTTTGGGAATTTAACAATGCGTAGACCAAAAGGTACAATGTTATTTTGCAAACAACAGGACAAGTAGTGTATATCCATTTGAACATTCTTAAAGGATATAATCAATCTCTCTAGTTGAAACAGTAAGGATTTGAGCTCCTTAATGCTTTCCTGCTCCGCCCGAAGAAACAAGTCATTGGCAACAGAAGAACCCAAGTCTTGTAGGAAGGGATTAATATCCTGGTTGGAAGTCAGGCAAGTAAGCAGATCATCTGTGTATAAGCATTGTTCATGTTGGTTCCCAGACTGTACCAAAGGTGCTTGTAAAGCAGAAGCATCATGCAAATCATTCAGGACGCAGGGTGTTGTGTTATGTGTCACATGTCGAATGCCAGAATTGTCTTTTAAATGATTATGTGAAAGTGGCTGTGAAACAGATCCTGTTTTGGAAGTGTGAAAAGGTAAATGCATGGCATGCCCAGCTGGAGCACCAGGGGAAACAATAGGAATACCAGGTACCGAGTTAAAAGCCACGCCTAAAACCTAAATTGTTCCTCAAACGATTGTTTGAGAGAGGCTGTGCGACAGGTATAGCATTGGGAGTGTGAAGAGGTGAATGTGTGCTATGCAGATGACCAGTAGATAAAGCAGGTGTAAAACCATTCTTGCAAGGGATGGGAGGCATGACATGATCAACAGATGTTGTACCTATACCTAAACGGGTAGAGGAAATATCGGGCTGTTGGGAGGAATGTTGACTATGAACAGGGACTGTAGGAGTGTCAGTAGGAACGGGGTTGATATGTAAATAGAAGTTATGTTCTTACCATAACGTTCCATGTTAGTTGTCTTCTTCTCGCCTTCTTCTTGCTGGATGGGTTCGGAGCCGACCTCGGCTCCGACTCGGCCACTCTAAAAGCTCGAGAGTTGGTTCCACCGGCTCGAGGCTCCCCTTATATCCCACAATGCTAGGCGAGAGTTACCTCAGATCTCGTTTGTAAGCTAACCCCAGCTTATAACAGTAACAGTATAACTGTAAAACAGAATCCACCTCTAACAACAGGAAGAAAGAAGGGTGACCTACATCCTGAACCAAGAAATATGCATAATAGCATATGTCTAAGAAAGAGGTGGTAGAAAGAGAGGTCACAATCACAACTCCTCTAGGTCTGTCCAGGCCAGGGGAAGGAGGGTGGGGCAAGAAGAAGGCGAGAAGAAGACAACTAACATGGAACGTTATGGTAAGAACATAACTTCTATATGTTAAGTTGTCTATCTCGCCTTCATTCTTGCTGGATGGGACCGCCCTAGCACCTTGTCCCGGTGGCCTAACGGAAGAGACTCCTGAGTTCAGTGGAACCAAAGTTAGCTCTATGCCCAGAAGCTAAATCCAACTTATAATGAGAAATAAAAGTGTGAGGAGTAGCCCAAGTAGCCGCTGCACAAATGGTGTCAATAGGCAGTCTGTCTTGGAAGGCTAAAGAAGTAGCCAAAGCTCTGGTGGAATGGGCTTTAGGTTTATTAGGCAATTTTGTTGTCTAATTTCATATACCAGGAAATCAAAGATGTTAGCCATCTGGATAATGATACCTTTGAAACTGAAAGTCCTTTCTGCTTTCCGCATAGGAGACAAACAGCTGATCAGATTTTCTGAATTGTTTTGTTCTATCCAAGTAGTACCTTAATTGACGATGAACATCCAGGCAGTGTAATTTTGTTCAGACCTATTGGAATACTCTGGAAAAAAGACAGGAGGTCAATGCTTTGGTTTAGATTTGATGTCGAAACCACCTTAGGCAAAAGGACGGGTTAGTTTCGTAAGGATACTCTGTCCTTATGAAACAAAAGATAAGGAGGACGACAACTGAGTGCTTGAAGTTCTGAAACTCTTCTAGCTGATGTAATAGCTACCAGAAAGAGAGTTTTCCATGATAACAATTTCAAGGAACAGGAAGCTGCAGGTTCGAAAGGGGAAAGAATCAAAGAAGCAAGAACTAAATTTAGGTCCCAAGGAGAAGGAGGATTTCTTATAGGAGGTCTGAGAAGAAAAACTCCTTTCAAAAAGGCTTTGCAAAGTTTGTGGGACATTAAGGCAGATTCAGAAATACCCACATGGAAGTTAGAAATAGCTGCCAATTGAACCTTAAGAGTAGATTGAGATGAACCTGCATGGAAGAGTTCAGCTAGAAAATCAAGGACTAGTTGGATGGAAGCGTGAAAGGATCTATGTCCTTCCTTGTGCCCAATATGAGAAGCGTTTCCACTTACTCAAATAAATCTTTCGAGTGGAAGATTTATGGGAAGCTATCAATATATCTCTAACAGAGTGAGATAATTGAGGAAGCCTGGCTACGGTTGGAACTGGAGGAACCAAGCAGTGAGGTTCAGAGAGGAGGGAGCGATGAAACTGACCCGACTGATGGATCAAAAGATCTGGAACTAGGTCCAGATTCCACGGTCGCCCAAGAGAAAACGATGTAGAAAGGGGAACCACACTTGTCGAGGCCAGTAAGGAGCAATGAGGATCAAGGATGCCTTCTGAGCGATAGCTTCTGAATTACTTGAGAGATCAGTGGGAAAGGAGGAAATGCATACAGAAGTCCCCGGGCCAAACTTGGACTAGAGCCGCCTCTGCTGGGTTGGCCTGGTAAAGGAATAGAGTGAAATATTCTCTGCACTTGCTGTTTTGGGGAGTAGCAAAAGATCGCGAGCAAGGCTGACCCCACTTGAGAAAAATTTCTCTCACTACAGAGTCTTTCAGAGACCACTCGTGAGGCATGAGTATAGCTCTGCTCAACTTGTCCGCAATGTGATTGGACTTCCCGGGGATGTGCGTTGCTATCAGAAAGCGCTGAGAAGAAATCGCCCATTGCCACAGTCTGAGTGCTTCTCGACACAGGGTATGATCTGGTTCCGCCTTGTTTGTTGATGTACCACACTACAGACATATTGTCTGTCTGGATTGCAATTGTTCCCAAGGGAAGAGAGTCTTGAAGGGCTTGCAACGCTTAAAAGCACTGCTCTCATCTCCAGAACATTTATGTGCAAGTGGCATTCGCTTGGTTGCCATGTGCCCTGGACTGTCCTGCCCTGATAATGCCCCCACCCGATCAGGGAGGCATCCGCTGTCAGTGTAGCAACCGGAGGAGGTGGAACAAAGGGTCTTCCCAACAGGAGCTGGGGAAGACATCCACCACATGAGATGCTTTTGCACGCCTGCTGATCACAATGGTGTGAGACATTGGAAGTTCCTGGTATGACCATTGAGTAAAAAGCATCCACTGAAGGATCCGCATGTGGTATCTGGCTAATGGAAGGAGAGGTATGGCCGCTGCCATGATTCCCAACACCTTTAGAACTAACCTGGCTTTGATTCGGTTGTTGTTGAGAAGGAGTGACACCAATTTGTGAATGTCTGATATCCTTTGGTGTGTTAGCCTTGCAGACATGTTTATAGTATCTAGATTTGCGCCTATGTAGGTAATAGTACGACAAAATAAAACAGACTTTTCGCAATTTATTGAAATACCCAGTTTTTGACAAACGCGAAAAGTATAATCTCTGGCCATCAGAAGGAGATGCTTGGTGGGAGCTGTGAGGAGCCAGTCGTCCAAATATGGAAACACCTGGAATCCTTGTCGCCTCAGGTGAGAAGCTACCACTGCCATGCATTTGGTAAACACCGGGGCAGTGGTGAGACCAAAGGGCAGGGCCCTGAACTGAAAATGACTGGTTCCCAGCCTGAAGCGGAGGAATCTTCTGAGCGCCTGTTCATTTTATGTGATAGCACGATCCCGAAGGTCTATAGAGCACATCCAGTTTCCTTTGCCCAAAAGGGGAAGAATGGATTGCAGCGTGACCATCCGAAATCTTGTTTTCTTGACTGATTTGTTCAAGACACTGAGATCCAATATCGGTCTCCAGTCCCCTGTTTTCTTTGGAACTAAAAAGAACCTTGAGTAGATTCGGATCCTTGTTGGTCTGCTGGCACTGGCTGAATTGCTCTTTTGCAAGCAGTTTTGAAATTTCCAAAGCTGCTAGATCCCTTGAGCGGGTGGAACATCTGGAAGGATTTTTTGACTGATTTGGAAAGCGAAGAAAGGATAGAACAGCCTTCGAAATGATGGACTGTACCCATTTGTCTTGAGTCAGGATAGCCAGGCTTCTGGGTACAGTGACAATCTTCCCCGACTGCCTCCGAAGATGGGCAGTCGGGCAACACCTCAGGGATGCTGAAAGGGCTTGTCAGGAAGGCTTCGATTGCCCTGGTTCTGCGGACCCCCTGCCCCTAGAGGCGACGCCTACCATTGTTATTCCCACCTCTGCCTTTGGTAGGAAACGACTCTGTCGCCAGGCTAAGTCCCTTGAGATTGTTTACGGAACCACATCTTTCCACCCTTCTGGCCTTTGGGGTAAGGCCTGGAAGGAGTCGAAAACGGACTCCGACGGCAGAAAGGGTCTTGCCATCAGTCTCGCACCTAGTCAGGGTTTCTTTCACTTGAGGACCAAAGAGATGATCCATCAAAAGGGGAGTTCGTGAAAGACGCCTTGAAAGGGTCCGCAAAATTGTATAGCAAGATCCAGGCGTGCCTCGTAAGGCTACACCTGTCCCTGCGGCTCTGCTCGCTCCATCGGGCCAGAAGAAAGGAGGCGATGGAGGAGTTGGATATGGAATTAGGGTAGCCAGCTGCGTGTTCATCTTGTCTTGAAACCCGCGAGCTGTAGGATCCTTTAACATTTCACTCGCTTCCTTGATCAAGTCCCTTTGAAGACGAAAGTGAAATGGCACAGGTAGTTCAGCTTAACGCATGGTAAATGTCGCTGAGGAGAACATCCGCCCTGCATCTATCCATGGACCTAGATTCCTTGTTAGGTGGATGGACAGGTACTGAAGGATCAGCCAGTTCCTTCTTTGTGGCAGCAGCTACCACCATAGCATCCACAGAAACTCCTTTTGATAAAATTGCTTGTCTGCTGGAGCTGTGATGAACTTAGAGGGTCTCCTGGGAATGGGGTCCACTGAATCAGGAGCCGCCCATGCCTTCTTAGCAACCACCTGCATGAGGGGTCGGGGAGGGGACACCCAGGAGGTGGAAGGACGAGAGCCAAACGCCTCAAGATACACAGATTCGTCCTCCGAAGGGTTGAGGGCTGGCCAATTTCCCTCTGTTTCAGGATCTCCAGAATGTCTGCAAATGAGACATCTTCAGAAGGGGAACGGGGAACCCTCAGAATCATCCAAATCTGTGTCTGACGTGATAGACTCAGGTGAGTCAATGTGTTTCCTCTTACACTTCCTCTTCCGAGGGGCTCTTCCGCCAAATCAGGAGAGACCTCGAAGAGGATGAAATCCCACAGGGGGCTCCTGAGGAGCTGGCTCTCTGCGGTCCGGGATGAGGGAGAGAGTCGACTTACCCTGAGGCAGCATAGAGGGAGGGGCGACGGAGCCGACTGTGGAGTAGAGCCAGGCTCTAACACACTCCGCGATGACCTCGAATGCACCCCTGTCAGGCAGAGCCAGAGGTCCCCGGCCCGAGGAGCTAAGAACCCCTCGCACCGACAGTGATGGCTACGAGGCCGATGTTGGGCCGAACTCACCAAGCCCCGAGAGGAGAGGGGGGTCAGACAAGGGTCCGATGCCACTCACCCCTCGGAGCCGACGAGGGAAGTCCGCCGAGATTCTTCCAAAGAAGAACGGAGCCGACGACGGAGCCGAAGACAATTGTCTCGCCCGACGTAATCACAGTCTCGGTTCCGGCTGACCCGGCCCGAACTCAAGAGAGTCAAGGAGGAAAAAGTTGATGGACCGGGCAGGCATCGACTGATGAGTCGGGCTCTGAAGCATCTGGGCTAGTGCCTCGACTTAAGTAGTCGACTCACTACCCTCTGAAGGTCATGATCCGACAGCCTCGATGACCTAGAGGAGGAGACCTTTGGCTCCGTTCTCAGACAGCAGGGAGATCCTGGAGCCGAATGAACGGAGCCAAGAGATGGTGACCTGGACCTCTTCCTAGTTGTCGGCTCAAGGGTCTGGTCGAGCCGACACGGAACTCAATAACCTCGGCCCCGCCGAGCCGAGGGAGCCACAGAAACTGTGGACTGAGACATCGGCTCCAGCCGGAGCCGATAAAGGCAAAGGTTGAACAACCTGAGGTCTCGGCTCAGAAGCCGGAGCCGAAGACCTCGATGCCTTAGAGGGCTTCCCTGTTAAAACTGACAGGGAATCCTCTGGCTTCAGTAAGCCTCTAAGAATTAATTTGTTTTTTCTTTCCTGCAGGACCCTGGGGCTGAAGCCATGGCACACAGCACAGGAGTCCTGCAGGTGCAAAGGCCCCAGACAATAGACACAAGAAGTGTGAGCGTCTGTCAGAGACATTTTCTGACAGCACGCATCACACTTCTTGAATCCGGAGACCTTTACTTCTTTAGACATTTTTTTTTTTTTAACTGACAGGTGTACACAAACACGCACACAAACACACAAGTTATACCCTGTCAGGAAAACACAATAAAATTAGTAGTAATACTAGAATTTAAACTACAATAAACTAGAATAAACTACAAAAAACACACACACTCCACTAGGGAAGGGAAGGCCTAAAGGCCCAATGGAAGAACCAAAGGTTCTAGGAAAAAAACGGAAAATATTTAGGGTGGAATAAAGTTTTCTAATCTACACTAACTAAGTAAGAATATTAACTTAAAAGGGGTTTAAAGAGTAATTTTACAAGAAAATTAGCACTCACCAGGAACCGGTAGAAGCAACCAACCTCGCTGTAAGCGGCAAACGAGATCTGAGGTAACTCTCGCCTAGCATTGTGGGATATATAGGGGAGCCTCGAGCGGTGGAACCAACTCGAAGCTTTTAGAGCCGAATGGAGCCGAGGTCGGCTCCGAACCCATCCAGCAAGAATGAAGGCGAGATAGACAACTTAACATAGACCCTTTATGTGAGGTATTAACCCCTAGTGGGTTAAGGTGTTGTTTGACAGATGGCAAATGTTGTCCAAGGGAGGAGACCAAAGGAGTATGAGATAAAGTGGACTTATTAAGCAAGGAATTTGAGTGTGAACCAACTAACTTGGGTAAGTTGGAATCTTGCTCAACAGAAGGCAAATGTAAAGGGACTGTAGCAGAAACAGAACTGGTGCCTGGTATTTGAGAATTATGAAGCCCAGAGTCAGATACATGCTTGCTGGAAATGGCAAAATGGTCCGCAAGACCAGAAGTAACAGTATTTCGATGATTGGCAAGCAAATCGTGTACAAGAAATGAACCAGACATATGCTTGTCAACCTCAACATCTGTAAAAATTGAATCAGACCTGTGCTTGTTAGAACTTGCAGAAAAATCTGCATGATTTGATAAAATAGTATTATGTCCATTAGCAACATTATAGCATACAGACATTGAACCAGGGGAACAAGCCCCTACATCAAGAAACTTATTTTTAACAACAGAGAAACTAGCCCCTGTAAGAGAACTGTCAGTAGTAGTTGTATTGGAAGGGCGAGAAAACTGACTCTCAGTGGCACGGATGTGAGACATAACATCCTCTACAATCATAGGACTGTTAGATAAAGCAATCTGACTGTTAACAGTATTGTTTGTGCCCTTTCTGTTTTTAAAAGAAAAGACTACATCACTATCCTTGCAATCGTTAAAAGAAACATTAAGTCTGTGTGTAGTCGAGTCCAAATCATGAGTTTTCAACAAAACTTTAGAAGAGGAAACACTAGATAGCTTCCTCGGTAAAGCAGAGAGACCATCAGCTACCTGAGTTGCAGAATCAAAAAGCTGCACAGAGGGGGTTCCTCTTGCAAGCGAAGAACTAACAGGCAATGTCCGCAAAGCCATGGGGTGCTGAACACAACCAGAATTTCCCGCCACGGACGAGTCGACGTCCGAGACATAGGCCTGAGGTGCTGAATGGGCCAGCTTTGCAGACGATGAAGCTGAACAAACTGTCGTGCTCTGAGGAAAACTCAGAGAGGTAGCAGAAGCTGAACAAACTGTCGTGCTCTGAGGAAAACTCAGAGAGGTAGCAGAAGGAAGTGCAGCTGAACCGGGTGAACAAACAACATTGGACTCAGCCGAAAAACAGCTAAGAGCGCGTGTATACAGAAATTGGCCACTCTCCACTGGTTGTGTAAGCGGACACGAGATGTGACCGCTAGTAGATTTAGATGCTGCAGAGACGCTGTGACTGTGTCCGGAAAAATCCAGGATTGAATTGCCAGGCATAAATTGATGGTTATGTTTCAAGACAGAGTTGCCAGGCTGAAGATTTCCTTTTAGCACGGAGTCGCTAGGAAGTATGACACGATCACCTCTGGGATTCTGAGGCAGACACCGATCTTCAGACAGTAATAGTTGGCATGAGACGGGGACCTGTAAACCTTGCGAGAAGCCACATGTCTGCTGCAAGGAAGGGCCATCTTGGGCACAAAAGCTAGCTGATGGGTCACCAACCAAGGAACCTCCAGGCTCATCAATGTAAGCAACCGGCGAAAGCAAGTGTGGTGGAGGTTCCGACGAACTGAACACGGATCCCAGCAACAAGTTTTTATTTTTTGGACGGACCACAACCTCGGTAGCGGTGCAAGAAGAGTTGACAACCGGTGAGTTGGTGCCAGGTAAGTGTGAGCCATGCGCTGTGCTGATCTTAAGGTCCTTGTTAAAAGCTGTTGATACAGAACCAAAATGCTGAAGAGAAACGGAATGATGTATTGGTAAACCTGCAGTTGAACCGCATTTATTGTGTAATGCAGAGTTTGTAAAAGTGGTGGTTGTGATGGAGTAGTTGTCACCGTAGGGGGAACCAGAATCAAGCAAGGCAAATTCATCCCGAGCTTGAGATAAAGGCTTTGTAACGTCCATAACATCCGAAGTAGATGAACAATCATAAGAGGTAATGCCAGTAGTTGTGACCTCCGATGGTAGTAAAGAACGAGCAGTTGATTTTGAAATATCCAAGGCTGGAGATGCTGAGCCGTTATCAGTACCGCTAAAAGGCGGCAAAACCACAGGGTCCAAGGCTGAACCTGTGTTAGGAATCATAGAAACAGTAACTTTTGCAGAAGCATCCTCACAGGCAACTTCACGAGGAATCCTCGTTTCAGTAATGTCGGTAACAGTACTTTTCACTGTTTCAGTAACTTCGGAAACAGTACCTTTCATTGAAAAAAAGATGCTGTCATCATAGGAATGCGTAGAAAGGCAGTCTGAGGGAATAGAACAATTAGGTGAATCAGAAAATAATTGGCTGCTAGAGCCAAGCTCCATTGTAGATGATTCCATTGAGAATTAGACAGAATAAAAATATATAATACCAAAAAAATTATGTTTACTGATAATATTTATCAGCAATTAGACGGCGTAGCTATGGGCACTCCTTGTGCCAACAGCTACGCCAATATGTTCCTAGCTTACTGGGAAGAACAGTTATTATTCAAAGAATACATGTTTAAGAAATATGTAAGATTTTATAGACGTTTTGTGGATGACGTGTTTATTCTATGGGATGGTAATATAGAAGAATTGCTTAGTTTCAATATGGTTTTGAATAACATTACACCATGTTTGAAATTTACAATGAAATATTCATTATTGAAAATTTAATTTTTAGATTTATATGTCGAAAAACTCGAATGTGGAATGTTTAACACTGGGATTTTAGGAAACCCTGTTATAAAAGGAAACAACTTTAACTAAAATTTTCAGGGGGGGGGGGGGGGGGGGAAAAAAAAAAAAAAAAAAAAAAAAATAAGTTCAAAAACCAAAAAGGGGGTTTTTTTTTCCCGTTTTTAACATTAAAAGGTTCAAAAGGAAAAAAAGGGAACCCTTTGGGAAAAAAGGTCTTAAAGGTTTTTGAATTTAATGGAAAAAAAAGGCTTTAATTTTTTTTCCCCCGAAAA
>NW_025051762.1:0-11375 GCF_019279795.1 Protopterus annectens | reverse complement strand
GATTCCCATGAGTGATGCTTTCATACCACACATTGTATGTGTACAGTTCATTCAAACAGTGAGATTCCCATGAGTGATGCTTTCATACCCTGTACTGCATTTGTGCAGTTCATTCAAACAATGAGATTCCCATGTGATGCGTTCATACCATGCATTCCATGTCTGCAATAAATTCAGTGAGATTCCCATGAGTGATGCTTTCATACCTTGCACTGCATGTCTGCAGTTCACTCAAACAGAAATTTCCATGACTGATGCTTTCATACCCAGAGATGCATGTCTGCAGTTCATTCAAACAGTGAGATTCCCATGAGTGATGCTTTCATACCCAGAACTGCATGTCTGCAGTTCATTCAAACAGTGAGATTCTGATGAGTGATGATGTCACACCTTGCATTGCATGTCTGCAGTTCATTCAAACAGTGAGATTCCCATGAGTGATGCTTTCATACCCTGCATTGCTTGTCTTCAGTTCATTCAAACTGTGACATTCCCATGAGTGACGCTTTCATACCCTGACCTGCATGTGTGCAGTTCATTCAAACAGTGAGATTCCCATGAGTGATGCTTTCATACCTCACATTGCATGTGTGCAGTTCATTCAAACAGTGAGATTCCCATGTGATGCTTTCATACCTTGCATTGCATGTCTGCAGTTCATTCAAACAGTGAGATTCCCATAAGTGATGCTTTCATACCTTGCATTGCATGTCTGCAGTTCATTCAAATTGTGTGATTCCTGTGAGTGATGCTTTCATACCCCGAACTGCATATCTGTAGTTCATTCAAATAGTGAGATTCCCATGAGTGGTTCTTAGGTTCATACTAGGCTATCTGCCCTAGGGCATTCATAAGCCTAACCAGGGTGTGTTTGGCTTTTGCCACCCATTTTAAATTAGTTTTGCTATGCCCTTTTTTGAGGTTAGTATACTGTGTCTCTGTCTAACAGTGAGACAGAAGTGATACCCAGGGTAAACCTACGATCTCCCATCCACTCATCAAGATTCCTCTTAAAGATAGTCAATGAGGGACTCTACCTAACCTGGACTGGGATTTTATTCCAGAGTGAAGGGAGCCTCTGAGTTATGAATCTGTCCCTCCATCATGTCCTATTTATTTCAGTGCTGAGGTTCAAGTCTCTCGAGCACGTAGCTCGATGGCATTTGGATTTTCTGAGGTGCAGCATGTCCATTAATTCCAGGTAAGACATGCCTTTATACGTCAGGCACAGATCGCCTCTGAGCAGGTGGTATGCCACTGAGTAGAGCTGGAGTTTCTTTAACCGGGCAGCATATGGCATCTGTTTGAGCCCTTTGATCCTCTTGGTGAGGTACTTTTGGGGTCTTTCCAGTTGCTGCAGGGTGTCTGGAGTACATCCCAAAAGGGGCATTGTACTCAATTATGGGCCTGCTGAGGGATGAGTAAAGAGGCATGATGACCTCCCCTGATCTAGATGTGAATTTCTTCATGATTAGGTGGGCTATATAAAATGTTTTTCTAACCACTTTGGCCACGTGGTTGTCAAATGAGAGATTGCTATCAACTTGGGTCCCCAGGTCCCTAATTACTTCTTCTGTACTTAATGGATTACCACCTATGTGGTAATTTGTGGGCACTTTGTTTTTGCCAAAGGGGATGACTATACACTTTTTGGCGTTTAACTTGAGGCCATGGCTCTGGCACCAGTTGGCTGTTTCTATGAGGCCCTTTTGGAGGATGCTTGTGTTAGCTGGAGAGTCGATTATAGCGCCCAGTTTGCAGTCATCTGCGAACTTGGTCAGCCACAGTGCTTCCATGTTGGCCTGTACCTCCGAGAAATATATACCGAACAAGAGTGGTCCCAGGACTGAGCCTTGTGGGACGGCAACGAATAAAGAGAGGTCCCAGGACTGAGCCTTGTGGGACGCTTCACTTTGTACTGGGGCGGGACTGGTTTGGAGTCTGACTTGGCTCCAGCAATTATAACCATGTGGGTTCTGTCCTTGAGCCAGTTTGCAACCCATCTAGTGACATAGGGGTTTATATTTAAGTTGGTGAGCTTATCTATAATGCCCGAGTGGGGTATTGTATTGAAGGCTTTTGCAAGGTCCAGGTAGGCTGTGTGGACCACCTTCCCCTCGTCAATGGCCTTGGTGACTGTTTCAAAGAAATCAACCAGGTTTACGAGGCAGGAACTGCCATTCACAAAGCTGAACTGGGTAGGATCCAGTGTCTGTAGGTCCTCAATATCTTTATTTATGAGGTCCATGATGATCCTTTCCATAGCTTTGCAGACCAAGCTAGTCAGGCTTATGGGGCGATAGTTTCCAGGATCTGTTGAGACACCACCTTTGTGGAGAGGGACCACTGTTGCTGTACGCCACTCTTTGGGTACATATCCTGTAGTAAGGCTGAGATTGAACAGTAGTTTTATGTTTGGGTTTAGCTCTTCTTAGAGTTCATGCAGGACGCAGCCCGGGACACCGTCTGGTCCCATTGATACTGTGTTTTTTGCTTTGGAAGTGGCTCTTACCTGAGCATCTGAGATGTCAGGGGGGCAGCACTCTGCTGGGATAGATATTTTCCCTTTTGGTGGGGAGGGGGGAGAAGTTTGCACTGAACCTGTCAGCTAGGATGTTGGCAATGTCTGTGGGTTTGGTGTATTTTTTGTCATTTTGGACTAATTCTGAGCATATCTGGGAATTCCCACCCAGGTTCCTAACATAACTAAAGAAAGCCTTGTGATTATCCTTAGTGTCCTGGGCAATTTTTCTATCTAAGCTGGCCTTAGACTATTTTATGAGTGTGCGTAGTTTTCTGCTAATACTGATCAGAGATGCCTTCCCTTTTTGGGATTTTGCTCTATCATGTAGTAGCTTCCTCCTTCTGTTGTATATTTTGTTTATGGCTGGGGTCCACCAGACAGGACGTCTGCCTTTGGAGGATTGGGTCTTGGTTTTATTTGGGATTGCATGCATTCCTGAAGGTGTTCATAGAATGCGTTTATAAAGGATTCTGCGGTCTGGGCCATATTTTCCACAGGCCTGAGGGCTTTGAAGGATTCCACCTTGGGTTTGAGGAGTGTGAAATTTGCTTTAGAGAAGTTTTTCACTGTGGTTTTCTGGGCAGGGGGGTGGGGTCGGGATGTGAATATCCAGTGAAATTAGTTTATGGTCTGATCTTACCAGTGAGGGATACACTTCTGGTCTGGAGCATAGAGTCCCCATGTTGGTGATGATCAGGTCCAGTATGTTTTCCCCTCTTGTGGGAGTGGTTACAAGTTGTTCCATAGCATTTGAGTTTATAAATTCTAGAACCTTGGGCTAGGGTGTTGGAGCTAGAGTAATGCTCCCAGTCTATGATTGGGTAGTTGAAGTCACCCAATATAATGGTGTTTGGAGAGACCTTCATATTTTCCAGTGTTCTCAGGAAGGCCAAGTGGGGTTCTTGGGTTTGGGAGGGTACTCTGTAGCAGGCTATAAACTGGAAGTCAGTTTTACCCACTGTTAGTTGCACATGGATAGTCTCTGATGCTTCGTGCTGTACCACCAACCTGGAGGTGTGGGTATCTTTGACGAATATTGATACTCCCCCCTCCTTTTGTGGTTCGGTCCAAGTTTTGGGGATGAAAAGCATGGTATGAGGTATAACCAGGTAGTGCTGGGGAGCTCTCGGGAGCCTTGAACCAGGTTTCTGTTACTGCACAGATATCGATGTTCTCCATGCTAAGGAGAGTTTTGAGTGTGTGCATCTTGAGGTTTAGAATTCTGGCATTGAGTAGCATTACTCTTAATTTCTTATCCCTTGTGATACCTATGGAGGGGGGTTTGTCTTTTGAGCCTTTCCTATGCTTTCATACCCAGAACTGCATATCTGCAGTTCATTCAAACAGTGAGATTGCCATGAGTGATGCTTACATACCCTGACCTGTATGTCTGCAGTTCATTCAAACAGTGAGATTATCAGGAGTGACGCTTTCATACCTTGCACTGCATGTCTGCAGTTCATTCATAAATTGAGATTCCCATGAATGATGCCCTGAACTGCATGTCTGCAGGTCATTCAAACAGAGAGATTCCCATGAGTGATTCTTTCATACATTGCACTGCATGTGTGCAGTTCATTCAGACAGTGTGACTCCCATGTGATAATTTCATACCTTGCATTATATGTCTGCAGTTCATTCAAACAGTGAGATTCCCATGAGTGATGCTTTCATACCTTCTATTACATGTTGCAGTGCATTCAAACGTTGAGATTCCCAAGAGTCATTCTTTCATACCTTGCATTACATATGTACAGTTCTTTCAAAAAGTGAGAGTCCCATGAATGATGCTTTATGCCTTGCACTGCAATTCTGCAGGTCATGTGAACAGTGACTTTCCCATGAGTGATGCTTTCATACCCTGAACTGCATGTCTGCAGTTCTATCTAACAGTGAGATTCCTATTAGTGATGCTTTCTTATCTTGTGTTGCATGTCTGCAGTTCATTCAAACAGTGAGATTCCTGTGAGGGTTTCATTTTCACCCTGAACTGCTTGTCTGCAGTTCATCCAAACAGTGAGATTCCCATGAATGATGCTTTCATACTTTGCACTGCTTGTCTGCAATTCATTCAAACAATGAAATTCCCATGAGTGATGCTTTCCTACCTTCACTGCATGTCTGAATTTCACTTAAACAGTGACATACCCATGAGTGATGCTTTTATACCCTACACTGCATATGTGCAGTTCATTCAAACAGTGAGATTCCCATGTGATGCTTCCGTACCATGCATTACATGTCTGCAATTAATTCACAATGTGAGATTCCCATGAGTGATACTTTCCTACCATGAACTGCATGCCTGCAGTTCACTCAAACAGTGACATTCCCATGATTGATGCTGTCATACCTTGCATTGCATGCCTGCAGTTCATTCAAACAATGATATTCCCATGTGTGACGCTTTCATACTTTGCACTGCTTGTCTGCAGTTCATTCAGACAGTGAGATTCCCATGAGTGATGCTTTCATACCTTGCACTGCATGTTTGCCGTTCATTCAAACAGTGAGATTCCCATGAGTGATACTTTCATACCCTAAATTGCATGTCTGAAGTGCACTAGAGCAATGAGATTCCCATGAGTGATGCTTTCACACCCTGATATCCTTTTCTGCAGTTCATTCAAACAGTGAGATTCCCATGAGTGATGCTTTCATACCTTGCACTGCATGTTTGCAGTTCATTCAAGCTGTCAGATTCCCATGAGTGATGCTTTCATACCCAGAACTGCATTTCTGCTGTTCATTCAAACAGTGAGATTCCCATGAGTGATGCTTTCATACCTCACACTGCATGTGTGCAGTTCATTCAAACAGTGAGATTCCCATGTGATGCTTTCATCCCTTGCATTGGATGTCTTCAGTTCATTCAAACAGTGAAATTCCCATGAGTGATGCTTTCATACATTACATGTCTCCAGTTAATTTAAACAGTGAGATACCCATGAGTGATACTTTCATACCTTGCATTGCATGTCTGTAGTTCATTCAAACAGTGAGATTTCCATGATTGATACTTTCATACCCTGCATTGCATGTCTGAAGTAAACTCAAGCAATGAGATTCCCATGAGTGATGCTTTCCTACCCTGATCTGCTTTTCTGCAGTTTGTTCAAACAGTGAGATTCCCATGAGTGTTGCTTTCATATACCCTGCATTGCATGTCTGCATTCATTAAGAGTGAGATTGCCATGAGTGATTCTTTCATACCCTGACCTGCATGTTTGCAGTTCATTCAAACAGTGAAATTATCATGAGTGATGCTTTCATAGCTTATATTACATGTCTGCAGTTCATTCAAACAGTGAGATTCCCATGAGTGATGCTTTCATACCTTGTACTGCATGTGTGCAGTTCATTCAAACAGTGAGATTCCCATGTGATGCTTTCATATCTTGCATTGCAAGTCTGCAGTTCATTCAAACAGTGACATTCCCATGAGTGATGCTTTCGTACATTACATGTCTCCAGTTAATTCAGACAGATACCCATGAGTAATGCTTGCATACCTTGCATTGCATGTCTGCAGTTCATTCAAACAGTAAGATTCTCACAAGTGATGGTTTCATACCCTGCATTGCATGTCTGAAGTGCACAAAAGTAGTGAGATTCCTATGAGTGATGCTTTCATACCCTAAACTGCTTTTCTGCCTTTCTTTCAAACAGTGGGATTCCCATCAGTGATGCTTTTATACCCTGCATTGCATGCCTGCAGTTCATTCAGACAGTGAGATTCCAATGGGTGATGCTTTCATACCTTGCACTGCATGTCTGCAGTTTATTTCAGCAGTGAGATTCAGATGAGTGATGCTTTCATACCCTACACTGCATGCGTGCAGTTCATTCAGACAGTGAGATTCCCATGTGATGCTTCCATACCATGCATTACATGTCTGCAACTCATTCACAATGTGAGATTTCCATGAGTGGTACTTTCCTACCATGAACTGCATGTCTGCAGTTCACTCAAACAGTGACATTCCCATGATTGATGCTGTCATACCTTGCATTTACATGTCTGCAGTTCATTCAAACAATGAGATTCCCATGATTGCAACTTTTATACCCTTCTTTGCAAGTTTGCAGCTCATTGAAACAGTGAGAGTCCCATGAATGTTTCTTTCGCACCCTGCACTGCATGTCTGCAGTTCATAAAAACAGTGAGATTCCCATAAGTGATGGTTTCATACCCTGACCTGGATGTCTGCAATGTATTCATTGAGATTCCCATGAGTAATGCTTTCGCACCTTGCATGGAAAGTCTGCAGTTCATTCAAACAGTGAGATTCCCATGTGATGCTTTCAGACCTTGCATTGCATGTCTGCAGTTAATTCAAACAGTGAGACTCCCATGAGTGATGCTTTTATACCCTGCATTGCATGTCTGCAGTTCATTCAAACAGTGTGATTCCCATGAGTGATGCTCTCATACCTTGCATTGCATGTCTGCAGTTTATTCAAACAGTGCGATTCCCATGAGTAATGCTTTCATACCGTGCACTGCATGTCTGCCATTCATTCAAAAAGTGAGGTTCCCATGAGTGATGCTATTATACCCTGTACTGCATGTCTGCAGTTCATTCAAACACTGAGATTACAATGTGATGCTTTTGTGCCATGCATTAGATGTCTGCAATTTATTCAAACAGTGAGATTCCCATGAGTGATGCTTTCATACCTTGCACTGCATGTCTGCAGTTCATTCAAACACTGAGATTCCCATGAGTGTTGGTTTCATATTTTGAACTACATGTCTGCTGTTCATTCAAAGAGTGAGATTCCCATTACTGATGATTTCATACCAGGAGCTGCATGATTGCATTTCACTCAAACAGAGATTCCCATAAGTGATGCTTTCATACCTTGCACTGCATGTCTGCAGTTCATTCAAACTGTCAGATTCCCATGAGTGATGCTTTCATACCCAGAACTGCATGTCTGCAGTTCATTCAAACAGTGAGAGTCCCATGAGTGATGCTTTCATACCTTGCACTGCATGTGTGCAGTTCATTCAAACAGTGAGATTCCCATTTGATGCTTTCTTCCCTTGCATTGCATGTCTGCAGTTCATTCAAACAGTGACATTCCCATGAGTGATGCTTTCATACATTACATGTCTCCAGTTAATTCAAACAGTGAGATACCCATGAGTGATGCTTTCATACCTTGCATTGCATGTCTGCAGTTCATTCAAATAGTGAGATTCCCATGACTGATACTTTCATACCCTGCATTGCATGTCTGAAGTGCACTCAAGCAATGAGATTCCCACGAGTGATGCTTTCATACCCTGATCTGCTTTTCTGCAGTTAGTTCAAACAGTGAGATTCGCATGAGTGATGCTTTTATACCCTGCATTGCATGTCTGCAGTTCATTCAAACAGTGTGATTCCCATGAGTGATGCTATCATACCTTGCACTGCATGTCTGCAGTTCATTCAGTGAGATTACCATGAGTGATGCTTTCATACTTTGCACTGCATGTGTGCAGTTCATTCAGTGAGATTCCCATGTGATGCTTTCATACCTTGCATTGCACGTCTGCAGTTCATTCAAATACTGAAATTCCCATGAGTAATGCTTTTATACCCTGAACTGCATGTCTGCAGTTCATTCAAAAAGTGAGAATTCCATGAGTGATGCTGTCATACCTTGCATTGCATGTCTGCAGTTCAAACAGTGAGATTCCCAAGAGTGATGTTTTCATACCCTGTACTGCATGTGTGCAGTTCATTCAAACAGAGAGATTCCCATGTGATGCGTTCATACCATGCATTACATGTCTGAAATTCAATCAAACAGTGATATTCCCATGAGTGATGCTTTCATACTTTGCACTGCATGTCTGCAGTTCATTTAAACTGTCACATTCCCATGAGAGATGCTTTCATACCCAAAACTGCATGTCTGCAGATCATTCAAACAGTGAGATTCCCATGAGTGATGCTTTCATACCCTGCATTGAATGTGTGCACTTAATTCAAACAATGAGATTGCCATGAGTGACGCTTTCATACCCTGACCTGCATGTCTGCAGTTCATTCAAACAGTGAGTGTCCCATGAGTGATTCTTTCATAGCTTGCATTACATGTCTGCAGTTCATTCAAACAGTGAGATTCCCATGAGTGATGCTTTCATACCTTGCACTGCATGTGTGCAGTTCATTCAAACAGTGAGATTCCCATGTGATGCCTTCATACCTTGCATTGCATGTCTGCAGTTAATTCAAACAGTGAGATTCCCATGAGTGATCTTTCATACCCAGAACTGCATATCTGCAGTTCATTCAAACAGTGAGATTCCCATGAGTGTTGCTTTCATATACTCTGCATTGCATGTCTGCAGCTCATTCAAAGAGTGAGATTGCCATGAGTGATTCTTTCATACCCTGACCTGCATGTCTGCAGTTCATTCAAACAGTGAGATTATCATGAGTGATGCTTTCATAAATTACATGTCTCCCTTTAATTCAAACAGTGAGATACCCATGTGTGATGCTTTCATACCTTGCATTGCATGTCTGCAGTTCATTCAAACAGTGAGATTCCCACAAGTGATGCTTTCATACCCTGCATTGCATGTCTGAAGTGCACCCAAGTAGTGAGATTCCCACGATTGATGCTTTCATACCCTAAACTGCTTTTTTGCCTTTCTTTCAAACAGTAAGATTCCCATGAGTGATGCTTTCATACCTTGCACTGCATGCGTGCAGTTTCTTCAAATATTGAAATTCCCATGTGATGCTTTCATGCCCTGAACTGCATGTGTGCAGTTCATTCAAACAGTGATATTCCCATGAGTGATGTTTTCATACCTTGCACTGCATGTCTGCAGTTCATTCATAAAGTGAGATTCCCATGAATGATGCCCTGAACTTCATGTCTGCAGGTCATTCAAACAGAGAGATTCCCATGAGTGATTCTTTCATACCATGCACTGCATGTGTGCAGTTCATTCAAACAGTGTTACTCCCATGTGATGCTTTCATACCTTGCACTGCATGTCTGCAGTTCATTCAAACAGTGAGATTATCATGAGTGATGCTTTCCTAGCTTATATTGCATGTCTGCAGTTCATTCAAACAGTGAGATTCCCATGAGTGATGCTTTCATACCCAGAACTGCATATCTGCAGATAATTCAAACAGTGAGATTCCCATGAATGATGCTTTCATACCTCGCACTGCATGTGTGCAGTTCATTCAAACAGTGAGATTCCCATGTGATGCCTTTATACCTTGCATTGCATGTCTGCAGTTCATTCAAACAGTGACATTCCCATGAGTGATGCTTTCATACACAGAACTGCATATCTGCAGATCATTCAAACAGTGAGATTCTCATGAATGATGCTTTCATACCTTGCACTGCATGTGTGCAGTTCATTCAAACAGTGAGATTCCCATGTGATGCCTTCCTACCTTGCATTGCATGTCTGCAGTTCATTGAAACAGTGAGATTCCCATGAGTGTTGCTTTCATATACCCTGCATTGCATGTCTGCAGTTCATTCAAAGAGTGAGATTGCCATGTGTGATTCTTTCATACCCTGACCTGCATGTCTGCAGTTCATTCAAACAGTGAGATTGTCATGAGTGATGCTTTCATTGCATGTATGCAGTTCATTCAAACAGTGAGATTCCCATGAGTGATGCTTTCATACCTCACACTACATGTACGCAGTTCATTCAAACAGTGAGATTCCCATGAGTGATGCTTTCATACCTTGCATTGCAAGTCTGCAGTTCATTCAAACAGTGACATTACCAAGAGTGATGCTTTCATACATTACATGTCTCCAGTTAATTCAAACAGTGAGATACCCATGCGTGATGCTTTCATATACCTTGCATTGCATGTCTGTAGTTCATTCAAAGAGCGAGATTCCCACAAGTGATGGTTTCATCCCCTGCATTGCATGTCTGAAGAGCACTCAAGTAGTGAGATTCCCACAAGTGATGCTTTCATACCCTAAACTGCTTTTCTGCCTTTTTTTCAAACAGTAAGATTCCCATGAGTGATGCTTTTATACCCTGCATTGCATGTCTGCAGTTCATTCAAACAGTGATATTCCCATGAGTGATGCTTTCATACCTCACACTGCATGTGTGCAGTTAATTCAAACAGTGAGATTCCCATGAGTGATCTTTCATACCCAGAACTGCATATCTGCAGTTCATTCAAGCAGTGAGATTCCCATGAGTGATGCTTTCGTACCTCGCACTGCATGTGTGCAGTTCATTCAAACAGTGAGATTCCCATGTGATGCTTTCATACCTTGCATTGCATGTCTGCAGTTCATTCAAACAGTGACATTCCCATGAGTGATTCTTTCATACATTACATGTCTCCAGTTAATTCAAACAGTGAGATACCCATGCGCGATGCTTTCATACCTTGCATTGCATGTCTGCAGTTCATTCAAACAGTGAGATTCCCACAAGTGATGCTTTCATACCCTAAACTGCTTTTCTGCCTTTCTTTCAAACAGTGAGATTTCTATGCGTGATGTTTTTATACCCTGCATTGCATGTCTGCAGTTCATTCAGACAGTGACATTCCCATGAGTGATGCTTTCATACCTTGCAGTGCATGTGTGCAGTTTCTTCAAACATTGAAATTCCCATGTGATGCTTTCATTCCCTGAACTGCATGTGTGCAGTTCATTCAAACAGTGATATTCCCATGAGTGATGCTTTCATACCTTGCACTGCATGTGTGCAATTTCTTCAAACATTGAAATTCCCATGAGTGATTCATTCATACCCTGCACTGCATGTGTGCAGTTCATTCAGACAGTGACATTCCCATGATTGATGCTTTCATACCCTAAACTGCATGTCTGCAGT